>NC_064628.1:404905986-405209016 GCF_023864275.1 Schistocerca cancellata
TTAGTTACTTAGCCACGAATTATACCGAAAAGAATTGGGAGCAAGAAACCAAATAAGAACAAAAAAAGAGAAATATACTTGTCTGAAATAAATTGTTATCGTAATTTATGCGAGTAAGAAAAGCACAGAGAACTTTTAAATCCATTGTAGTATAGCGCACGATGAAGTAACATTGCGAAATTTAGTTAATTGTTAATAATATGTAGTATCCTTAACAAACAGTTCTGTCTTACTGCAGTATCGCTCCAGCCACATACCAGCAAATTTTATTGCGGATTGTCTCCATTACATCACACAGTCAATTGCAGTATCTCTCTTAACTATGACCAACTTTGTTGCTTCCAGTCATCAGAAAAGTTTGTACTTGGAAACCAATTCACTTTCCGTAGGCTCTCTTACACAAAAGAAACGTTTTCTCATAACGTTTAACAGAGCTGTGAACTTTCAGTCATCACTAATAGGCCTACACAACAACGACTCTGCGCAGCTAGAAAAACAGAACGCTGCTGCCAGTTAGAAAACGTTAACGACAGCCCCAGACATTTGCACAAGTCCCGCCCATTTAGCCCCCTCCACACCTACCCCCCGCCACACCAACCAAAAGCGCATCAACATCATCTTTGGTAGTTCTCGTCGCTGTCGTGTTTTTGTTCGTCGTTTTTTGTTTCACCGCGGTTGTTCATACTAGCAGTGTTGTGTAATACTGTCAAAATAAAACATAGATATGCACTCTCAATAAAGTTATCATACACAAGGTACCTAATCTTGCCTGTTGTGGCCAACTGCTGTCAAAACTGATATCTTATAGACATTAAAGTACGATAAGATGTGTTGGAATGACACTGACGAAATTATGTACATATGTTTAACAATAGGCAGCTCTAAAGCTCTCAAACATTGAAGAAGAACTCAAAGTAATCTCGTGTCTGCTATAAGCAAGCAGTCATAAGAGTTCACAAGTAAAAATTCACCCATTACACAGGCCAATATTAATGAAGAATGTCACTGTATAAATATCTGACTGCTTGCATTACGCATTTCTACATTATCCCACTCTTATATTCTTTAGTCTTAATGAGGTAATCAGAAACAAACCAAGACATCGACTTTGCCTTGTTTATGCACAACATTGACTTTAGACAATCGAGATAATGGACAGCATCCTTGGCAATACTACCAATTAATATTTCCCAACAGAATTTCTTACACTAAGCGAGGTTGCGGAAATTTGCGCTCACTGCAGTTAACAAATATCAGATTTTTTTATATAGTGCACATGAAAGCTCATGAATAAAAAAGACAGTGTGGATACCATTTTTATTTTTCTTTCTTATTGACGATTTTTCAACTCGCATATTCAATGAATATATTTCTAATTCTTTTCACAATGGTACCAGAAAAACTGTATTTCGTACTAACTACTGATTTTCTCCCTTGTTATGACTGGCATATCTCTGATACAAACAACTTTGATGTTGGAACATGCGGCAGACCATGTGCGGAGCTTAGGATATGGATTGGTGTGGAGAGGGTGATTGGCCGGGACTTGTGCACTGTCTGGGGCTGTCGCTAACGTTATGTTGCCAGTTTAACTTTCATTTGTTTTACTCAGCGAGGTTGACTATGGCTGTACGACGTAGCGGCGCGAAGGCAAAGGTAAAAGATAGTGGCAGATTCTTCTTAGACGAAATTCATAGTTTACATTGCATTATTTTGATACAAACATTTATAAAGTATTTACAAACACAGTTTCAGATTAACAACCTATTATACTGAAATTTACACTTGTCTCTTTTACACTGAACTGCATGATAGACTTTACGTCAAATTACATAAAACACAGAGTGTTCCTGATAGAGGATGGAAATTAAAATGGTTAACATTTGTATTGCCCACTACGTTACACAGGAACCAATCACATTATAGACTGTACTGACACTCAGAACAAAGCATGTACTCTCTAAAATATACAATAAAATCTGCTCCGTGTAATTCATAGGATTTCAGACGTGGAAAAGGGCCTAAAAGTCGTGAGGTGGAGTCGAGGACGGAACAATAGTAAGAAATATCTGAATATCCTGGCATCTGGTAGAGCGTCTTCAAAAATTATTTTCTTGTGAATAAAAATTGTATACTAGTATATAGTTTTTATATTGCTTGCTCGATACAAAAAAATTTGCAGGATGTGTTGATAATGGTTAAGCTTTGTGTTAATATTTGCACAACGTTTTAGCCCGTTAGATTTCAGACCAGCGAAGAAACAAAAGTATTTTGGAAGTGCAGTCGTCAGATGATAAGATACTGCAAGACGCCAGTATACGGTTCGAATTCTACTTTCGGCAATTATTTTTGTTTTAGTGCTCTAGTTTTTTTTCACTAGAGAAAACGCCAAATTAACTGAATGAACAGTTTATGGCACTTAATAAGATATTTTCTTGTCTCAAAAGTGGCCATTATCATTTAATAACCAGTCGAGAGACCTTCTGCTCAAATAACCATCTGTATCCTGCAAGAAATGGAGTGTGCGAAGTGATTAATACCAAGTCATTTTCTGCCACTTCCTCCTGTGGAGCTAGGGCGACATTCCAAAAAGTCATCGTAGGGTCAACGCAGTTTTGTTCGCGTCGCCCGTTTCGCCTCCACCCACACGCTTTCAGTGGGCCTGGTGCTTGGTGGAGAAGGAGCCAGTCGAGAAGACGAAACTCGTTCTGTCTTGCAAACCACTCTTGCACATCAGCTGAAGTGTCGATTGGAGACTGACGCTGTTCGAAACAGATTAATCCCTCAGGACATGGTACTCGCAACGTTGGAATAATAACATTACCCATGATATCAGTATACTGAGTAGCATCAAGTCGGACATCTATCTCCTGGGGCATCCCAAGTCCCCGAGAACACATCCAGCAGCGAAATGCCACAGACTGACAGCCATTGCCAGATGAATCGCAGATGTACACTGAAGCGCTAAAGAAGCTGGTGTAGGCACGCGTATTCAAATAGAGAGATATGTAACCAGACAGAATACGGCGCTGCGGTCGGCATCGCCTATATAGGACAACAAGTGTCTCGCATAGTTGTGACATCGGTTACTGCTGCTATAATGGCAGGTTATCAAGATGTAAGCGAGGTTGAACGTGGTGTTATAGTCAATGCACGAACGATGGGACACAGCATCTCCAAGGTAGCGATGAAGTGGGAATGTTCCAAATGAACATTTCACGAGTGCACAGTGTACCCTTGATGACTGCAAGACACTAAGCTTCATTCCTCGCCTGAGCCCGTCAACGCCTACCTTGGCTGTTGGTGACTGGAAATATGTAGCCTGGTCGTATGAGTGTGCTTTCAAATTGTATCGAGTGGAAGGACGTGTACAGGTGTGGAGAAAACCTCACGAATTCATGGACCCTACATGTCAGCAGGGGACTGTTCAAGCTGGTGGAGGTATGTAATCGTGTGTCATATGTGCAGTTGGAATGGTATGGGACCCCTGATATATATATAGATACGACTCTGACAGGTCACACATACGTAAGTCCACTGTGCATTCCAACGGACTTGGGCAATAGCAGCAGGATGATGTGACATCCCACATGTCAGTAGTGGAACAAGGAGAGTGTCGCCCCACTGACATCATCCAAGATCGCAGCCATGATGTCAACTGATGACGCGAGTACCGTTATCCAAGATGGCGTGCGTGATGTCAGCTGATGACGCAAGTACCATTATCCAAAATGGCGCCCGTGACGTCAGCTGATAACGTGAGTACCATTATTCAAGATGGCGCATTTTAGCGGGAAATTGAATTATGTGATTCTATGGGTTCCCCCTTTCCTCTTGCAAAATGGGCTGGAATTTCGAATTTTTGAGGGAATTTTGCTCTAAGAGCTTACTCCTGCAGTTGAGGAGAGTTACTATGGTGGGAATTTCGAATTTTGGAGGGAATTTTGCTATAAGAGCTTACTACTGCAGCTTAGGGAGTTAGTATGGTGGGTATTCCGAATTTTAGAGGGAATTTTGCTCTAAGAGCTTATTCCTGCAGCTGAGGGGAGTTATGATGGTGTTACCTCACTAGAGACTGCTCATGATGTCATTCAATTCGAACATAATTTGTTTCAATTTAGTATCTACCTACAGCATTATTGGCTTAGTTTGGTGTTACCACCACAACAAGCTGAGATATCAGTGCTTGTTGCACTGTCGGTGTGGAAGGAGCATGAGATAATGCTGATGCCAGACAGGGCGAGTTTTAATAGATGTATTACATGCACTCTTTCAGCTGAGGAGTGCATCCACAGCACACTGCATGAAGAATGGAAGTGATAATTAATGCTTGAACATATGAAGAGGAAGAATACAGTCCTGCAAATAAATGCTTTGCATTAAAGATGCAGTACACAACACATGGCAACATCTGCCTTTGCTGGAATTGTCTGTCATTTCTAAAACCTATGTATAAGCTCCCACTGCACAAGAGACAACTGCCTCTGATCCACCAGACCAAAGAACTGACCTACTTTGCGAGTTCACCAATAGAGGGCGCCACTATAGGTCACGTGATCGGCTACACGGAATTTTATACAACACAGGAGTTGCTAAGGGGTGTCATGCGTCTTTCACTGATATTAAACACTCACTAACCTTTTCGGTGGGTCTAAAGTTTGTTTCAATTTGAAACTTGGCCAGAACTTTCCCAGTTCTGGCCAAGATTCAAGTTGAAACAGTCTTTAGACCCATCAAGAAGGTTAGTTGTAAATATAGAAGTTACAAAATTATTGTCCCCACGGCAACTAAGTAAAAGCTGTTCTTATTGTATGACTCTTTCGTTTTGTCCTATCTTTTTTGGTTTACAGACATTATTTCACGAGGAAAAGGTAGGTCATTTACTGAAAAGAACTCAGTTCAGAAGCTTCTACTCATTTGTTTGTGACACAATGCAGTAGGTTTCTGTTCTACTGTACTTTGCAGTGAACCAGTGAACACTACAAGACCAGTAAATAAAATAATAAATCGTACCCGAAAGTAAACACAATTGCCATAAGCAATGAAAAAAAAAATACTGCCTGCCACACTCAAGCTTTGAACTCTGAGCTCCACATGCTGAAGTCGAGCATGTAGGTCCAGAGCCACGCCAATGTGAATACTTGACTTTGGTTGGGGTGATCAGTGCAACAGACCAATAGGCTCAACTGCTGTATGTGTGGTGATGTACAAAATCTCGTGACGTCACATGTATTTGTCATACACTTTTGCGGTATTCTCAGACATTTGCAACCCCATGTGTCTAATATTACATTACTTATTTCAACGTCATTCATATCACTTCAAAGGTTTTTAAACGTTAGGAAGAATCACCTTGTATAAAAATATATTCATTTTGTAGTTAGTGGTTTTCTTTTTTATATAAATGCTTTTGTTAACCAGTGTAAGCTGATGATCTGTGCTGTTGTTGTGGTCGTCAGTCCAAAGAGTTTGATGCAATCTGACTCTCTTCTGTGTTCAAGTCGTGGTCTTTCTCTACAAATTTTATCTCCCACTGTTGCCTCACTTGCCTCAATCACTGAATTATGATTCGTTGATGCCTCAGGATCTGTCCTGTCAACTGATCCCTACTGTTAGGTTGTTATATAAATTTCTTTTCACCCCAACAGATTCAGTAACTTCTCATTATTTAGTCAATGGAGTCATCTGATCTTCAGCATTTCTTGTACCACCACATTTAACAACATTTATTTCTCATGTTGCCTGAACTGCTTTTTGTTGACATTCTAGACAAATACCTTCAGAAAATAATTCTTAATATTTAGCTTTACATTCGACATTAACAAATTTATCTTTTTTTGGAAAGATTTTTTGTTATTGCTAGCTTTTGGCTATCATTACTTATTTTGGCACCCAAATATCAAAACTCATTGAACTACAGTAGATCTACAGTAATATGTATGTCCTGAACAAATTGGAACAAAAACCAAATATTCAATGTTTTTTCAGCATAAAAAACTATATTTCCTCGGCTACAGTTTTCTGAATCCTAGTCATATAAAGTTTAATATTTAACAAAATAAATTTATTCTGTTAAAATTTAAAAATAGAAAAATTCCAATATTTATTCAGATTCAATAACATGAATCAAATGATCTTTAATCTGTTCTTTTTTTTCAAAAAAATCGATAAATAAATTTTAAATAATAATTTTCTCCACTTTATCATCATCTTCTGAAAAGATTTTAGTAATACGATCTGTAAATGTAATTTTAAATTTAGTAACTAAAATTAATAAAACCTTTTGACTATTTTGACTGTTTTGAAATATTGTAACATCTATTTGTTTAAATTCTGTTAATTTAGTAAACCCTTCTACACTACTGCTAGTAAAACTATTGTGTTCACTTAATAGATTTTCAATGCTATCTATTGATGATTTTCTCTGCATTATTTATATATAATAAATTTAGATTTAAAAAAATTAAACAATTTAACAATTGAAAAGAGACAAAAATGAACCTGACAGGTACAATTCAACTGTAAACGTTTTACTTTTTAAAAATTAATTTTTTATATACATAAAACGAAAAAAATCACATACCAACATATATCTATAAATTACAAGACTTACATAATTTTTGCAAAACAAATAAACTGAAAGGTTATTTGAAATTAAATTTAGATGAATGTGAATGCTTTAAGACATAAAATTATAAAATAACTTCAAAACATTTGTCAAACAAAGAACTAAAAATGACATTATAATCTTAATAAATGAGGATTAATCGGCCTTTTTGAAAATTCTGAGGTTAATATTAATAATAACAGTAACAATGATAATCGATTGAGAAATAAAATTTTAAAACAACTTAATGCAATCTGTAAAACAACAAATTTAAAAAGATAACCTAAACTTGCAAAGGAATGGTCCATTAAGACATGTCAAAACATACCCTGAATTTTTTACACAGGAAGAAGACAATGACAGAAGGGCACTCTCAAAATTATTGATTGCTAAGAGACACTGTAAGTATTATAAATTAGTGAAAATTGCCAAATTATACAAATCCGGGCCCCCTGAATTGCATTTGACATGAACACTGCGAATTTGCATGCTTCATTGACCTGACTATGCAGGTTCAAGAAATCGTACAGAGTAGGTTGACGCCATTTAAACGTACAGAACAGCTGTTAGTGATAGACAATGCTATAGAGAAATTCATGGATGATGTAAAGGTGAAACTTGCTTTTATGCCCATGAACTCTGTTTATAACGCTGATCAGTCAGGTTTTGTAAAAGAAATGCATGCACACCACACTTTATGTATGAGAGTGCTTTTCTGTTTCTGCAGTTGTATATCTGTCTTCAACAACCGCAAGGTAAATTAGGACCAAAAACAAAAAATGGACTGTTTAGTAGCAAAAATGGACTGTTTAGTTGTAATTGACATATCAAAATCTGGAAGAATGGAAAAGAATAATTTTCAACATTTTGTTTGAACAGTGTTCCTACCAGCTGCAAGACCTAGTTCATTGGTTTTGTTGGATTCATGGTCTGGACATAACAATGCCTCAGTTTGTATGGAGGAGACAAAAAAATCTGTAGATGTAATGTGGTTTCTGCCTGGAAGTGTTATTGTGATTCAACCATTCGAATTTTTTCGACAAGTGAAAGTATTTTTTCAGGAAATTATCAGACAACATAATTTCCAATACCTCTCTCTCATTTCAGGTTTGTCAGCCCAACAGTATTGTTAAGTCCAGTCATTTGTGCATTACCAGTTTTATTTACCATGCTTTACGAATTTGATCAAGTATGGCTCGTATGCAGCATAATATGCAGAACAACAGCTGGGACCATTTCCATCTCCATCCCAGTTCTGTCTAAATAAATCTATTGGTTACTGCAAAGTGCCTGACTGCATCAATTTTTCCTTTGTCCATTGTACCCATGCAAGAAAAATGTTTGTTTTTGTTATTCGATAGACACTTTGCACTTTTGTGATGACTATAGGGAATAAACAGAGAACTGTTTCACTAATAGTTAAACGTGCAACATTCAAACATTATTATAGGGAGTGGCCTACAGGAATTGTTATAGAAGTTAGTACTAAAAGACATGTTTCATTACAAAAAATTACAGGTCCTCGTTGATGGAAGCCGTCAGTGATGTCAAACACTGGCATGGTTTTATTTTCTTTGCTACGCATTTTAGCAGAATTACATGTGCAAGAATTGAAATGTTAATACAAAACTATTCAAAACAGGTTTGTATAGCTTAAGCCAGGTTTTCATCACAGAAAACAAGCTAAAAAGCAAGAGTGAAAGGGAATTCTGCCTGGTGTACCCAGTATGCCACATGCAGGCCTTTCAACTGTACAACACTGCAGCTACGTACGTGTCCCTAGCTTTCCCCAGTTATGTAATAGGACAATGGAGACTTGCAGTTTAACATGGAGACAGAACCACCGGTCTATCATGGGTAATGCGACATTTATAAGAAGCAAATGCTTGGTTAAAAGCATAGTGAAAAAGATGTGGTGTGAACGGGATTTGATCCTGCGCTCTCTAGAATATGAAGTGCGTGCTTTGCCACTATACAAATTTTGTTTTAGAACAAAAACACAAAAAATAATATGATCATTAGACCTTACATGATTAGTGGAAATGCTAGCTGTGTTACCTCTTGAGATGACACTCGACATCGATACTTAGTGTTCGGTTCATAAATTTCCTCTCAATGGTAATGAGAAGCCAGGGAAAAATTGCAACCGACATACAAGGAAAATTTTGTACCTGTGCTAAGGAGAGATGGAGATACAGCTCCATGTGAAGTTCATGATCTCCATGTGTGTCATGCTTCCATACAAATTGATGCACTTAAATTATTTCTTCCTGTGACATTTTGATTTGTCTGTCAAGAACTATGCACTCGCTATGCACAATAGTTGTCAGTGAATAGCAAGATGAAGTTGTATCCTGTAAAACTACTTCAGAACTTCTGGTAGATAAATATGAAAATATTCAATAAAATGACTATTAGAAAAATTATTCATGTTATAACTTTCTAATTATTGATGATGAATTTAAATAAAAAAAATGAATTAATAGAAACGTTTCTAGAAATTCTATGAAATTAATAATACTGATGATATTTTAGAGCCACAAGAATTTTTTAATCAAATTAAAAAAGATGTAAGCACTAAATTTAAGAATATTTTGATATAAAGGAAATCGATTGAAATTAATATGAAGTTTTATTGCAATTTTAAAAACAAGAAGAAATGCAAGAATTTAGTTTTAAAACAAGTAATGATGTTTTATTAAGAACAATATACTCAGAAAACAATTACCAAAGATCAACAAATAAACTATTGATAGAAATGGCAAAAACAGAAAGAGAAAAATTTGGTTGGCTTTACATTCTATAAATAATTTAGAATTACGTGTTAAAAGGCACAATCCGATTTTTGATTCTTCGTGTATTGAGTTACCATAGTAATTAAAGACAAAAAATCTGTAATTAAATCGAGAATACTGATCAAAAATGTTTTCTATATTCTATAAAATCAGCTTTATATCTTTCATAATATCAAGTCAAAGGGATTAATAATTATAAAACTATCAAATTAGAAGTAGATGCTATTAACAGATATTCCAGAATTTGAAAAACTCAAATAGTCCTATCAGTGTTTATGTGTATGCTGAAAAATTTGTTGTATGTCTTCTTTAGAATACAAAAAAAGAAGAACATGTTAATTTTCTGTCATCTGAGATGAGAATAATTCTCATTACTGTTAGATGACAGATTTATCCCGATTAATTAGATTACAATCACCTAGACATACAGAAAAAGTTGTTTAAGATTTTTTATTCAGAAGGAAAATTAAGCAATCATGAAAACGATTGTAAAGAATATAATAAAAGTGAAAAAGTTAAATTTAAAAATTCCAATATTTCATTACAGGTACGTTTTGCAATTTATGCTGATTCTGAATGCTTTTTAATAGATGTTAGCAAGTTTCAACCAAATCCTGAAGAAATTTATTACATTTTGAACAAAACCATTCTTTTCCAGGCAATTTTCTTTGCCTTAATTTCTCTTTTTTTTTAGATTAGTAGGCATTTTATCGATACTTCATGACATAAATTTAAAAGTTAATTTATCTTCAACTACTTTACTGAAATAAATATCGTTTTGTGTATTATTCAGAATAGTCATAATTTGCTAAATTTCTATTACAAACTAGAATAAGGGAAAGATTTTGATTGTTAAGATTCCAATCTTCATACATGGTTCCTCAATATTTTCCCATTAAATGGCTATGACCTCTTACTTTTTTCTTCAACAGCAAATTTTCTTCACAAGTAAAACAAGGTCTACATTTTTGAATTTATATCTTATTTATTCATTCTCACTGGAACATTTTTTCTGAAGTTCTTGAACATTTTTGTTATAAAATTTTTTACAATTATCTGTCTTTAAATTTCTTGGATGAAATAATTTTATTATTTTTTTCAAAGGCATAAACTTGTTTTGTCTTGAACCAGAATGAACCATACAAGTTTTGAAATGGTTTGTAAATGATTATATCTTTTATTTATTTTTGAGACTTCTTTCAAATTACCATAGTCCATTTTAAGTAATTCTACTTGTCATGAATTGTGGAGACCTAGAGAAATGATTATACTTTTTTAAATTTTTTCTTATAAGTTTATGTAATTTCTTCATGATTGTTTAGACTATTACTTACAAACCTTTTTCAATGAATTTATTCTTTTTAGTTTAAAAATTGATCAAAGACCTTCATTTCTTTGTCTTCTTTTTTCAGTTTTTACTCTTTGGGGATTATGAGTTTCAATGAATTTTCTACACTTTAAACACCATATGTGAGTCACGAAAGACTAATTGATTCTCCATTTATAACATTTATATAAGTTAGACATTAAATAAGTATTTTTCCAATTGATCACCATTTAATTCTAAAATCAGTTTACGGAACATGGGTAATACACCTGAATCGTGAAAAATTTTAACAAATGTGTTTAGATACATCAATATTGTTTTTTTCATTTTCTTTTGAGGTGATGGATTATTGAATTGTTATGGATTTAAAATTTGTGTTGAATATAAAATTTGCATATTAATGGCATTATATTTTTTATCTCTTTTTTAAAATCAGAAGGCGACAGTTCAGCAGATATATTGTATCCAGATATAATAACCCTCTTGACTTTTATGTGTACTCAAATAAAATGTAATTTTAGTCTCAGTTTGTCATAATTTCTGAAGATCACTTAATGGACTAAGACATAGAGTTAAATCTGAAAAAGCTCCTTTAGTCTCCTTTTTTGTAAATTATTTAGTTTGATTAGTTCTATTAAGTTGATTGAACTTTTCAATAAAATTTTTTTAGTGATGTAATTACTGAATTTTGATCGATTACGTAAGTATTCAGCTTATGTAACAAGTTAGAATAGTTGTTGACTAAACTTTGTTTTAGTTAATATTAACTCATTTTCTACATATTGTTTAATAATGACATCATAATCACTCGCTTCTGCTAATCTTCTATCATTAAAGATAATGTAAATCTTAGGTGATTCAAAAACTTACCTAATTCTTTTTGAAATTGTTTAAATCACATTTTATATTTTTGCATATATTTTTTATTAAAACTTGATTCTATTGAATTAATTATTTTTTGACATTTGATTTTACTCTCTAAGTCGGTGACTTATGTCAGTAGCAGGAGACATTAATTCTTCATATTTTATTTTATTACCAAAAATATCCATGTATTAAATTTAAAGTCTCATTAAAGTTGTAACCATCTGATAATACTTTTCACACAAATGAACACAAATTCGTTAAAATTCTGATTTCTTTCAGCATTTTAATAAGTCACTTTTATGCACATTATTTACAAATTCTTTTCGTTTATTTACAACAATCGAATCAGATATAAATTTCTCACCTTTATTCTAATAACAACAAATCCATTAGTACCAACATTTTTAGAGATATCTAAATTGACTATCTGATGATCGTATTCTCTCAGACAAATAGCCAGTTCATCAATCATGACTATACCATGAAAGGGTTTAATTTTTAATTCCTTAAGAAGTTTGTTGATATCAAAAGTACTTAATGCAATAGGATACACATGGATTATTTCTTGTCCTTTTCGTTCTTCTAATTCTTTACCAATGTCTCTGTTTACTCTGTACAGATATACAATAATAGATATACCACTGGCAAATGAGCCAATTTCTCCTAATTTTGTTGATGAAATTGGTAAAAATCCTCCTACATGTTTGTTAATCCAGACCTTTCTGTCTTTTTCATTAATTATCGACAGTTTTTTTCACAACAGGAATACCTAATGTCATAAATAAATTTCAACCAGTTTTTTACACTATTTCTTTTTTGAGTATTATTTAAAAATTATCAATTGTATTGATAGGTATTATGTATACATTAGTACCTGAATGTTTGGATATCTGAATCGATTCTGAATGAGCATTGGTGTAAACTGTATCACAGAAGTTAACTGTGTGAAGGCACAATGGGAACCTGATTTGTGAAGGATGAAATCTAATGGAATGTCAGGTAAATAGAATAGTGATATTTTTTCACTATTGCAGCATCATCAAACAAATTTGGTTGTTGTACCGTAGATTTGAGAGATAGGAAAGTGTATTGTTTGGTTGATCAGAAGTTCATTAAATTTAAAATCTGCCTTGAGCTGACAGAATATTTATATGTACTGCATATAGTAGCGTTCCAAGTGCAAAGAAAGTGTTTATCACCACCCTTAGCTGTGGCACAATAAAGTGTCTTAAGAGTAGTAAAACTTGTAAATGACTGCCTCCATAAGTGCTTAGGCATACTATATGACATATTGAGGGAAAATCTTGCAGTCTTACAGACAATGACAATGTAAATATCATTTGAAAAGCACAGTGAGACAATCTTGCAGACCCACTGGAACTGTCATCAGAAGTATTTGTTATGAGAGACCAGGCTGGACAATCTTGCAGATTGGTGTTTTCAGTAATGAGGAGGAAGCAAGCCCAGAATATGCAAAAAATAGCCCATCCATACTGTAGCAAGAACTTAACCACTCATTACAAACATGTCTCCATGAGACATCCACAGTATGTATAGTCTTCTGTGCAATACAGGCTAATTACAATCCTGGGTATAATTAAATAAAATACAAGAGCTAAAAGTGGTTCCTAATGAAAATATTCCAATATCTGTGTAGAGTGCAGATGAAGTACAAATGCTTCATATAAAACAAGAAGGTATAAACAGGGAATGAAATACAATGGTGAACTAGTATACATATTACATTGAGAAACAAAATGAGAAAGAAAATATCAGAATACAGCATATGTGAACTCTGATAAAATGCCTTAAAATTATGCCAATAATCAAGGTAGCAATATCAGGAAGAAGACATAAAGTCCAATATGTCATAGTACAGACAAATGGCATGGGAACACCCCATTGCATTCAGTGTAAATGTGGAAGCTTAGTTGCAGTGTGACTAAAGTTATAGTGGTGGCATGTGAAAAATAGTTATCAAGAGCAATATATGTCACATTCGGTAATATGAATGACACAGTTCACTAAAATAGTTGTTGTATACGTTCAGAGAAGTGTGCAAACACAGTTGCTATATGATTGCAAGAACATCTCTCTGTTAACATAAAAAAATATTTATACTAATAACTAGGCTAACTATCTCTACAGAGCAACCACACACAAGGGAAAAATAAGAGGTCCACTAATTATGGGAACAACTAGGACATGAAGAGAAAAAGAAAGGTTTGTATAGTGCACTAGGCCTTAATTGTACCTGTGGAAAGAAGTAATATAAAGTCATTCATCAAGCATCAGTCAACATAGCAACAAGACGAATTTGGCCAAAATAATGAATATATATCAGACTTGACCATATAAATATCATCACATAGCAGAAAAAGAGTAATCGTCAGACAACAACAATTTAGGCATGCAACCACAAATCACTATAGAGAAAAAGAAATCAAGTCTAGCAAAGTAACCCTAATCTCACACCTTCTATATCAGGAAAAAACATCATCATGAAATCCCAAGAAAATATCATCATCATCATCTACAGTCTCTCATTAATGTAATATCTTCAAAAGAAATACATCATAAAGACTCTTTGTAATACTAGAAATATGAACAGAATATCTTAAAATCATACAATTAGCTGATAAAGGCAGTTCCTTACCTATTCTCAACTTGGTAACACCTGCTATAAATGCATTAGTACAGACTTTGAAAATTCATCAGATGGAAAACCATGGTACATTGTCTGCCAAACGGTTTCTTTAGCACTCATAAGATATATTTTAAAATTCTATCCATTATGTAAAATGTTTGATGAAGCTAATTGGCCTTTTATTGTCATTTTTCTTTTTCCTGTTCTTCAATTTCGTCTAATTTATTTTTCAAATTCCTCTTTGTGAGAAATAGTATGAATCATAATTAACTATTGAAAATAAATTTTCTCAAAAGAAGTTTCACTTCATGTTTTCAGAATAGGAAACATATCATCATAGTTTTCACAGCACCAAGGACTTATCTGTTTTTCAACTTATCTGTTTTCTTCAATTGCTTGTAACACATTATTGCCTTGTCCTTCAATTCCTTGTTTAATTTATTTTATTGCGTAACAACAGATTGATGTTTTATTTTTTTTCATATCCATTCTCAGTTGTTTTTTCGATTTTTAAATTCTTGTTTTACTTTTATATTTTGTATAGCTTTTTTAACAATCTCTGTATCATAATTTGTAAACATTTACTGAGGATAAAAAAACAATAAACATTTACATTTTACATTCTTGTTTAATGTTCTTGTTTAATTTTTATGTTTAATGTTTAATGCTTCTACTTATTTTTCAAAAAATTCTTAATCTTTTCTCTGTAGTTACATTTATTAATTTTTCTTTTCATATCTATTGTAATAAAACGGAATTAATCATTATTTCAACACTTGCTACAAATTTCCTTAAAATCATCAAATTTTTAAATTGCCTCCAAAAAACTCATGAAAAATATGATTTAAATGTATGTCATCCTGTCTACAAATACTAAGAAAATTTAAATTATTTCTTACCAGGTGTTTAGGGTTTTTGAGTATGTATGGGCTAAATAAAAAGTCTATTCCTTTATGTCTTCCTCAACTGAAATATTCTATAACAACATCTTGGTTTTCAAGAATGATATCTTAAAAAACTGTATTATCTTCACATTCACCTTGCGGCATAATTTCATTGCTATTTTCAATAAAAGTTTCAGTCTTCTCATTATGCTTATCTTCAATTTTATTGCACCTTTGCACAAATTTTTGATATTTTGGTTGATGTAAATTTTTAGAATAAACAAACAAGGGATTCATTTTATTGCAATTCAACCAACCCAGAGGTAAAATACAATTATCGATCATTGATGTCATTTTGCCTCATCCTGTTGGACCCATTAGAGAATGTTCAACAGAATTTGACAAAAGCTTACTACATTTATTTTTTGGTTACTTTTCTCTGAAATTCTTATTTTTGGTGCCCAATCTGTCATTCATTTATGTAATTTTTTATTAATAATAGATGAGTAGATTATTTCAACTAGGGGATAACTCATAGAGTTCCTATAAGAGATACTTATTAGAATATAGCAATAGTTGACTTTTATGCTACTTTTTGACTCTGAATATTACACTGAAAAATAATAAAGTGTATACTGATAGGGAAATAATAGAAACTACTGTCAGGCAATATAGCTTGAAAGACTATGAAAAATTTATTCACTAAAAAAAGCTTAGAATATAAATTAAAGCAGATGAGATTTCAAACAGAGTTATTATTATTGAGAGTGATGCGAAATTATTTATCAATAAAAAAGATAATATACTGTCTTAGGCAATTTATAACACTTAAAACATTTGATAATGGCACTTTGAAGCCGAAATCATGATTGTGTACGTGTAAATGTAACAATGTAAATAAACAACAGTCTAATGGTCGGTACATACTTTAAAGGAATATATTATGACTGTGGCCTCACATTACGAAAAAACGTGCTTTTTGTTCACATTAGTCCAGAACATACATATCAGATCTACTAACTTCTTTTAAAGACTTATCTCCTAATCTAATTTCCTCAGCATCACCCAGTTTGATTCAGCTGCGTCTCATTTCACTTGTTTCGCTTTTGTTGATGTTCATCTTATAGCCTCTTTTCTTTTCAGAGACGCTATCCATTCCGTTGAACTGCTCTTCCAAGTTTCTGACGGCATTACAATGTCCAAAATTTCAAAGACTTTTTTTCTCCTCATTGAATTATAATTCCGTTTCCAAATTACTACTTCATCTCCTTCACAACTTGCTCAGCGTACAGACTGAATAACATTTGGGACTGGCTATAAATCGTGCTTCATCCCTTTTCAACTACTGCTTCCCTTTTCATGTCTTTGCTACCATCAAAATTTCAAAGACTACAGTCCATTGCCGATAGTAGTGCGTTGTATTCCTCAGATTTCAGTACAAAAACTGTTTTGATAATTACACGTAAATCTTTGATGTGCAGTATATTTCACTTATCGAGTCAAATTCGGTCTCGTAACGGTGCTGTCCCGGCGGTATCGGCATTACTGTTCAACTGCTGCTCCATGCCGAATGAACTGCCGCGGTAGTTAGCGGACTGGACACGTATTCGAGGAGCGGCGGTTCAAAACCCCGTTTCGACGTCCGGGTTCAGGTTTCCCGCAAAGTCCCTAAATCGCTCCAGGCAAATGCCCGGATGGTTCCTTCAAAACGGCATTGATTATTTCCTTTCTCGTCCTTTGATCTTGTGCTCCGTCTCTAATGTCCGTGCTGCCGACTGGACGTTAAATTCTTGATCTTAGTTCCTCCTTATATCTCCGTGACTAAACCTGAGTAATCAATGTGTCGATTATTTTCACCTGTAAGCAGGATTGAGTACGATGCTTCAATGCACACTTTACTGAAAGAGGTCGTTTCTCATCGTTCCCCACGTCAGATGATCTCTTGGGCGACGGCCGCTGTGACTGAGCGGTTCTAGGCGCTTCAGTCTGGAACCGCGCGACTGCCACGGTCGCAGGTTCGACTCCTGCCTCGGGCAGGGATGTGTGTGATGTCCTTAGGTTAGTTAGGTTTAAGTAGTTCTAAGTTCTAGGGGCTGATGACCTCAGATGTTAAGTCCCATAGTGCTCAGAGTGATTTGAACCATCTCTTGGGCAGGCCATGTGTACTGAAACTGGATCTTTCCTATGCTTGACTAATAGAGGACGTCAGTCGTAAACATAAACTGACCTCAGCGTCTGTGTCATTCGTGACACTACTCCAGCGCAGTTGTGTAACGATGCGTATGATTTGATTGTGCTGTTGCCAAAGAATCCACCCGAGAATACATTTTAAATGAGTGGGGCAAAGCGAGAAATCTAAACCTGTTTTACTGGACGGGGGTTTCGACCCCGCTCTTTCGAAAAGCGAGTCCGAAGTCTTAACCACGGCAACTTCTTGCTCGTTAAGATTGTTTGACTGACGGAGGTGTGTAACAGAAAAGGCGAACATTCTGATTGGACAATACTGGAAAAAAGGCGCCCGCCTTCCTGCGGAAATCTTCTTACTAAACTGGAAGACCTCGTTCAGGGAGAAACATTGGGATACGTTGCAGGGGCGATCATACCTCTCGGAGAGGGATCGCGGAAGATATGACGAAACCAGTGGTAGGTCCCGCTGACGTTTTACAAACGTGCTTCCCACGGCCCATCCGTTAATGACCGCCAAGAGATAGCGTGATAGCGATTACGTAACCAGAGACAAGGTTCGACCTTACTGATAAAATGGAACACGGGAGAACAAATCACCTCTAATAGGATATGAAGACCGTTCCCATTCGGCATATAGTGACAGAAAACACCGTTTGCTTCACTGTTGTTATTGTTCTGATTATCGGTTCTATCTTATGGACAGATCATCTTCAGATCTAAAACTAATGCTGCAATGCACAGTTTGTTTACACATTTTTATGTATCGCCTAAATGTACATTTAACTAAGAGTATAGTGTCTCTTACACTACTGTACTGCCTAGATCCGTCTGTTTCCGTCAGCGGGACACCCTCAACTGGTTCCCATGGCATATTATATTACTTATGGTTTTATCTAAGGAAGTGTAAAATCATCATGCACATGGTATTCTCACCAGCTTTTGTGCAGTACGTGACAGTGCTCAGACTTATATACCAATAAAGCGTTCTAAAAGGATACTAGACTCACAAATATAGAAGATCGTCTCCTGCTTCACTGTCGATGTCAGGTAATCCATATATTTTATTGATTTTACATGTGTTTTCCTTAGTTTCCGTTCTATCTCAGTTCAGCTCTCGTACCATGATGTTTGTATGTTAGCTCTGCACATTCTACGTCTACGTCTACGTAATTACTCTGCTATTCACAGCAAGGTGCCTGGCAGAGGGTTCTGTGAACCACCTTCAAGCTGTCTCTCTACCGTTCCAATCTCGAACGGCACGCGGGAAAAACGAGGAATTAAATTTTTCTGTGCGAACCTTGACTTCTCTTATTTTATTGTGATAATCATTTATCCCTACGTAGGTGGGTGCCAACAGAATATTTTCGCAATCGGAGGAGAAAACTGGTGATTGAAATTTCATGAGAAGATCACGTTGCAACGAAAAACGCCTTTGTTTGCCACTCCAATTCTCGTATCATGTCTGTGGCACTATCTCTCCTATTTCGCGATAATACAAAACGAGCTGCCCTTCTTCGTACTTTTTCGATGTCATCCGTCAATCCCACCTGATGCGGATCCCACACCGCACAGCAATACTCCAGAATAGGGCGGACAAGCGTGGTGACAGCAGTCTGTTTAGTAGACCTGTTGCACCATTTAAGTGTTCTGCCAATGAATCGCAGCCTTTGGTTTGCTCTACCCACAATATTATCTGTGTGATCGTTCGAAAAAATGGTTCAAATGGCTCTGACCACTATGGGACTCAACTTCTGAGGTCATTAGTCCCCTAGAACTTAGAACTACTTAAACCTAACTAACCTAAGGACATCACATACATCCATGCCCGAGGCAGGATTCGAACCTGCGACCGTAGCGGTCACGCGGTTCCAGACTGTAGCGCCTTTAACCGCTTGGCCACACCGGCCGGCGATGTGGATAGCGATCTCCTAAATACTGCGATCTGTTGACCAGGGGAAATGCGACAATTCATCCTCGTGCTCACATGACGATGCGAGCTGTGTGTACAGGAATGGAAGAAGAGACGGGCTGTCGCCTTGGACCACAGTATCGAGGTTAGGAAAAAGACACTGTGCCGTAGGGTGGACCTGATCAAGCAAAATGTTGAAATAATCCTTAACAGTAATGCGATCTTGCAGAGTAACAACATGGCTCACCGAATAGCACGATATGGCTGTCCAAATAATCATTGAGCCGCTGCCATGTTTCACTCGTGGGACGTAACTCAGACAGAAGTTGGAAAGAGTGCGAAACAAGACTTATCCGACCAAAGACCAACTTTCTTCCATTGCTTCATGCTCCGTGTTTTACGGCCCCGGTACCACGTTTTCCTATTACAGGTGTCGGCATCACTCATGAGTCATTTTGGAATTCCAACTCGCCCTGAAATTCTCTGCTTCTGGTACTCCGTTCGTGTTGATTTGACGCCGACAGGGTTCGGGAGTGACATTTGTTGCAGTCGTCCTCTTATTTTTCGTCTCCATTCTCTTCAATGACCGTTCGTCACCCCCACTCAACACACACTTTCGTCAGCGTAGTGACTTGGCTAATGATGTTTTTCCGCTTTCCCTGTATGCGGTATAACTCCTGGATACGGTGTTTCTTGAAACACAAAACACTTCGGCTACTGTGGTCGCGGAAGCAACCGTCCTACGAGTACCAACTTTTTCCCCGCTTCAGAATTTACTTAGCTGCGACGTAACACACTCACAAATACACAGAACACTGCTGTGGTCACGACTGACACTTGCAACATATTCATGACGTTTCACGGGTGGCGTTCGTGGTCACATACGCTGCAGGTAGGTTCGAGCATGGATTTCTCTCAGTATTTCCATAATTTGTCTAAACCTTGTACGTCAAAAGTGTGCATTAGTTTCAAGTCGACTGTTACGTCATCAACTACGACACTAGGTACAAAATACAGGGTGGTCCATTGATCGTGACCGGGCCAAATATCTCACGAAATAAGCGTCAAATGAAAAAACTACAAAGAATGAAACTTGTCTAGCTTGAAGGGGGAAGCCAGATGGCGCTACAGTTGGCCCGCTAGATGGCGCTGCCTTAGGTCAAACGGATATCAACTGCGTTCTTTTAAATAGAAACCCCCATTTTTATTACATATTAGTGTAGTACGTAAAGAAATATGAATGTTTTAATTGGACGACTTTTTTCGATTTGTGATAGATGACGCTGTAATAGTCACAAACATATTGCTCTCAATTTTAGACAAACAATTGGTAACAGGTAGGTTTAAATTAAAATACAGGACGTAGGTACGTTTGAACATTTTATTTCGGTTGTTCCTATGTGATACATGTACCTTTGTGAACTTATAATTTCTGAGAACGCACGCTGTTATAGCGTCATTACCTGTAAATACCACATTAATGCAATAAATGCTCAAAATTATGTCCGTCAACCTCAATGCATTTGGCAATACGTGTAACGACATTCCTCTCAACAGCGAGTAGTTCGCCTTCCGTAATGTTCGCACATGCATTGACAATGCGCTGACGCATATTGTCAGGCGTTGTCAGTGGATCACGGTAGCAAATATCCTTCAACTTTCCCCACAGAAAGAAATCCGGGGACGTCAGATCCGGTGAACCTGCGGGTATGGTTCTTCGACGACCAATCCACCTGTCATGAAATATGCTATTCAATACCGCTTCAACCGCACACGAGCTATGTGCCGGTCATCCATCATGTTGGAAGTACATCGCCAGTCTGTCATGCAGTGAAACATCTTGTAGTAACATCGGTAGAACATTACGTAGGAAATCAGCATACATTGCACCATTTAGATTGCCATCGATAAAATGGGGGCCAATTATCCTTCCTCCCATAACGCCGCATCGTACATTTACTCGCCAAGGTCGCTGATGTTCCACTTGTCGCAGCCATCGTGGATTTTCCGTCGCCCAATAGTGCATATTATACCGGTTTACGTTACCGCTGTTGGTGAATGACGCTTCGTCGATAAATAGAACGCGTGCAAAAAATCTGTCAGCGTCCCGTAATTTCTCTTGTGCCCAGTGGCAGAACTGTACACGACGTTCAAAGTCGTCGCCATGCAATTCCTGGTGCATAGGAATATGGTACGGGTGCAAGCGATGTTGATGTAGCATTCTCAACACCGACGTTTTTGAGAGTCCCGATTCTCGCGAAGTTTGTCTGCTACTGACGTGCGGATTAGCCAAGACAGCAGCTAAAACACCTACTTGGGCATCATCATTTGTTGCAGGTCGTGGTTGACGTTTCACATGTGGCTGAACACTTCCTGTTTCCTTAAATAAGATAACTATCTGGTGAACGGTCCGGACACTTGGATGATGTCGTCCAGGATACCGAGCAGCATACATAGCACACGCCCGTTGGGCATTTTGATTACAATAGCCGTACATCAACACGACATTGACATTTTCCGCAATTGGTAAACGGTCCATTTTAACACGGGTAATGCATCACGAAGCAAATACCGTCCGCATTGGCGGAATGTTACGTGATACCACGTACTTATACGTTTGTGACTATTACAGCGCCATCTATCACAAAGCCATAAAAGTGGTACAACTAAAACATTCATATTTCTTTACGTACTACACGAATATGTAATAAAAATGGGGTTCCTATTTTAAAAAATGCAGTTGATATCCGTTTGATCTACGGCAGCGCCATCTAGCGGGCAAACCATAGCGCCATCTGGTTTCCCCCTTCAAGCTAGACGAGTTTCGCTCTTTGTAATTTTTCCGTTTGATGCTTATTTCGTGAGATATTTGGCCCGGTCACTATCAATGGACCACCATGTATAAGCGCAGAAACTCAGAGTCTTCCTATAAGACCCATCGTAGAGTACTATGTACTGGTAAATCACTTCTTAATGGGCATACGTCGTACGGCTGGTAATATACAGACATTAAACCGTACGAGGTTGCAACTATACTCGGGCTCGTTCACGAACTATTTTACACGTGGCTCATCTGCAAAGGGGTATGGTAGTAAACGGTTGCATTTGCGCCCCTAATACTGAGTCGTATATTGGCTAGCCTTTGAACAGCAGTGAACTGAATACACAATTGTCTGTACCACAACCTTGCGCAAAATGAGGTACACTATACGAGTTCGAATTTATTTTAAAAAAAAAAAAAACACTTCTAACTTTGTGGCCATGCATATTAAAGTCCACAAATAAATCCGATCTGGTTAAATAATAATCGGTGCAATTCGTACACATGGTTTATTGTCTCACACCTACACACTTTCACGTTGTTCTTTCAGAGTTTATTCGCATACACTGGCGTCCATGCTTACACTCGCGACAACTTGCCGCTCCGAACTTACCACCACAATGGACAATGACCAAAGACCACATTTTCCAGCTCATATTCCCAGTCCTGAGTCGGGTCACGTGACACTACTTTAATAAAAATAATTCCTAAACATGGCCACAATTCGTTTACAATTTTTATAAGAGTTAAATACTTAAACCTAAATACATTATATAATTTTACGCACATTTATCACCACATAATTTTATAATTCGTTGCAATTGAAAAAACAAAACACCATGCAACGGAACTAAGAACGCTCATCAAAACACAAAAGAAGTAATTTCATGTCCATTTTGCATTACACTGTTTCACGTCCGGGAAGGTATGCGCGTGTGCTGTTTCACCAAGACAACGCACCCGTACATCGAGCTAACGTTACGCAACAGTTTCTTCGTGATAACAACTTTGAAGTGATTCCTCATGCTCCCTACGCACCTGACCTGGCTCCTAGTGACTTTTGGCTTTTTCCAACAATGAAAGACACTCTCCGTGTCCGCACATTCACCAGCCGTGCTGCTATTGCCTCAGCGATTTTCCAGTGGTCAAAACAGACTCCTAAAGAAGCCTTCGCCGCTGCCACGGAATCATGGCGTCAGCGTTGTGAAAAATGTGTACGTCTTCAGGGCGATTACGTCGAGAAGTAACGCCAGTTTCATCGATTTCGGGTGAGTAGTTAATTAGCTAAAAAATCGGAGGCCTTAGAACTTGAATGCACCTCGTAGTGCATTAAACGAACTGAATTAATAAAAAAATTTATAAGACGCAAGCGCACAGTTCTTGCCGTCTTTCAAGCTTAGTTTGCATTATGAAGTTCTTAGTACTACAGATTTCAGTACCGATTTATCTTGGATAGAAATGATCGCGGGCTCTTAGTCACTGCTCTCTATCTTAAGACTTATTTCCACAGTAATGGGAGCAAAGAGAGCAACAAGTATAGAAAGATACAGGCCAACGGCACTTGATAATTTATCCGTCTTTCCTAAAATGGTAGTAACCGTGCAATAAATGACTGTCTTGGCTTGATGACCACACTGCATCCATAAAACACTTCCATCAGTTGCTTAGCTAATAAGGAAGAAGTACAGCTACTGACTTTAAAAACTGTGATTCATTTACACTATTCAGAGAGAATTTGCTGTACGTACATGTTGAGTGGTTCACCAAGGGCTCACAGCAGTTGAGAACTTTAATTACTTCCTAAAAATTATTCTCAGAGCTTTAAGAATCTAGTTTTTCTTTACATGTCACGGTCTGTTGCATTACAATCCAAAATCTGGGATGAAAATTTCCTATGCCAGGAAGACATAAAGTAGCTGCCGAGAATTCTTCCGGGTTGTATGTTCGTGGTCCATGGAACTCTTGTATCCCTGACATTTCGTCCAAAAACATTTCGTTAAAATGTTGGACATCTTTGGAGGTGCTCCTGGTAGTGCGGAGCCTTGCCGACTGACGAGTCGGACGTCGAAGAGCGTTGGACATCCTCAGAGGTATGGCTGGTCCTGTTGAGTCCTGCCGACTGACGAGTCGGGCGTCGGAGAGCGGCCTAAATACCGAGGAAAGTGGGTGTGCTCTAGCTTGCACATAGTAGCAGAGAGAAAACTAGTCAAAGATAAAATGTAACTATCGATAATAGTCCGTCATAGATAAAAATCACTTATCGATTCTGTAAAGCCACTGTCCATATCTCGATTAATTTCAAGGCCTCTTCTTTTCTATTAAAATTATCTTCATGTTTATAAATTTCAATAGCCTCTCTATACAGTCGTGGATAATAGTTCATGGGAGCACTTAAAACTGTAGTTTCAGAAAACTTAACTACATGGTCACCGGACTGAAGTGCATGTTCCGCAACGGCCGATTTATCTATTTTACCCAGTCGGCAAAGACTTTTATGCTCCTTTACCCTCGTATTCACACTTCTTTTCGTAGTACCAATATAGACCTTGCCACAGGTACACGGAATTTTATACACACCGCTAGATGGTAATGGTGGTCTTCTATCTTTAACAGAACGAAGTACTTGTCCTATTTTTCTGATAGGTTTGAATACCGGTTTCACTTTATGTTTCAGCAAAATTTTGCCGATTCGATCTGTAACCTACTAATGAAAGGTAAAGACACCGTGTTCTTCCATTGTTGTGTACCATCCTTGTCCTTTGGCCTGCTGTAATTAGGTCTTAAAACTCTATTAATTTCTTTGTTTGAGTACCCATTATTTTCGAAGGCCTGTTTCAGACGATTCAGTTTCGTACCCAGATGTTCCGGCGTACAAACGTAGTATTGGACGAAACGTTAGGAATAGAAGTATTCCATGGACCACGGCCATATAACCCGGAAGAATTATCAACAGTTGCACGAAGTGCACACGAGTGCCACCAGTGTAAGAAGCTGTCTTTACCAGGTCCCACCTACACATACTCGCCGTCCCTATCTAGACTATTCCCAGTTCCACACACAATCGCTACGTGATCCTGTACCATGAAATTCCTACGTAACTCCCCTGACTTAACAGTCAACCTGAGCCAACCGTGCACTAGGCTTTACAATGGTGGTGACCGGGTACTTACTCCCCTACACTTCCTGCAACTGCTGGCATACACCTCTCTCATGTGTATCACTTAACAACAGAACCTCCTCTTTTCTAAAATTCCCAGCTGATTTAGGATCCTTAACGACTGAGATCTGTTGTCTGCTTCTACACCTACAGCTACAAGAGGCTCCTGTCCACTAAACTCTGAAAGCTGGTCAGATATACTGGTGATACGCAAAGTACAACTGCCTGAATATCTCCTCATCCTATCCTCCTAGCTGCCTTCTGACCATGTGCCGGTTCCCAGCATTTAATTTTACATAATTTGCTGTCATTTGCAGATTTTGGTTTTTGAAGTGGTTTAAAAACTGAAAATGCTTTTCTCTGTGAGGTGCTGGATGGATTACACAAAGAGTTTCGAACGCTAGGCACCTTTTTTGATTTAACTACAGCGTTTGATCGTATTGATCACAAAATATTGCTCCAGGAGTTGGACCATTACGAAATACGGGGAGCATCTCACAACTGGTCCACCTCTTACTTTAAGAACAGACACCAAAAGGTCGTTCTTCACAATGCTGAGGATGACTATGAAGTTAGGTCCGAATGGGGCGTGGTTAAATTGGGGGGGTGGGGGTGTATTAGGCATCAGTGATGGGGCCACTCCTGTTCCTTGTTTATATAAATGCCTTGCATTGTATTACAGGCGATTCTAAAATATTTCTGCTTGCTGATCACACTAGCTTGGTAGTAAAGGGTTGTAACGTTCCCTGGCAGCACACACACCGTTAATAAACTGAAATGACGTTTAATTGTACAATGTACGCCACTATGAAGCAATTCGTATGTACTGTAATTGTTTAACAAAAAATATTATTTAATTTTGTATAAAGGGCGTTTGTTATTATTGTAATATTTTCTGTAATAATATTCTCGATGTATTTATGATTGTAATGTTTCTATACTCATAATGTAATTACGAAATATGTTAATATCTGCGATGAAAAAATGTAAAATATAGCCACAGAGCAAAATAATGTTAGAGAGGAACCTGTGACGTAGCATTATATGCATAAGTAGACTTCTTTTGTCTGTATCTGTCTTTAGCCGCCATTAGAGGAGAAATTATAAAGGTGTGTAATTTTAATTATTGTTGTGGTCTAAATACATTATAATTTATCAAAATTGTGTATTACTAATGTAAGTTAGCTTGCCCATGTCATCTATAATATTTCTTTAAAGAATTTTCAGCACTTTTAGCGATGATCGTTGGTGTTGCTGGGCTGTGCCACGGCCGAACGATGTGCAGCGGCGGCACATTTAAAAAATTGTTCCGCTATAAAATTAACCAAACCGTAAATCGGGAGCAGGTAAAATTAGCAGTGAATTACAAAATATTTTTCTTTTACAGCGATCCTGAGGCTGACTGAATTTATTACTGATTTTACATTTGTGCATTCATAGGCGGATAATTAACGTTGGTGTTGTTAATCTGTTGGTTCTTTCAGTTTCTAAAGCAAATAACTTAAACGTATAGTGAAGTGTGTTTTGTCAATGATAATTAAACGTTCAGGTCGGCTTGGCAATATTTAACCATATTATGCTAACAGAGACAGTCTTGTGTTCCATAGCTAACGCCGGGAAAGAATTCAGTAAATATTTAAAAACCCACTGCATTTAGAAAATGTGTGCCAAGGCCGAAATACGTAAAAAATTTAATTTAAATTATTTTCAAAGTCATAAATGTTATTAATCAGTTAGTTTGAATTTATCAGCATGTGAGGGTTGCTAAAGTTCACGTAATTTTAAATGTGCTCAATTCTGTCTAAATGAATTTTTATTACCACACGTAAAAAAAAGGTTCTACCACAAAGTTAGTACTGAAAGAGTAAATAACAAAAATATTTAAAGCCATTTCTTCCCCATTTTCATCCATTCAGTTTATATATATATATATATGTATATATATATATATATATATATATATATATATATATTTTCATTAAAGGGTGTTGTGTGCAACGCTGGCGTTGTTTCAAATAGTGCAGTCCATGACATAAGTTCATCGCTTGTAGAAAATACAATAACGTTAAATCACAATAAGACACAGTTTTTACATTTTCTAAAACACGAGTCAACAAAACCCGCCGTTTTTATTCGCAGACTGGCCGTACGATTAATGAGACTGAACTTAAATTTATATGTGTTCAGATAGACAGTAAATTGTCATGGAAATCCCATGTTTAGGATCTTTTTCAAAATCTTAATGTTACCATTTTTGCTATTAGAAGAGTTTCTGAAGTAAGTGATAGTTCGACACGAAAAGTAGTCTACTTTGCTTATTTTCATTCGTTTATGACGTGTGGTAACGTATTTTGGGATAAGTCCTCCCATTCTCAAAGGATATTTTTGGCTCAGAAACAGGCAATAAGTGGTGTAATATCCCGAACTTCTTGTCGACCCCTGTTCATTAGGCCGGCCGGTGTGGCCGAGCGGTTCTAGGCGCTTCAGTCTGGAACCGCACGACCGCTACGGTCGCAGGCTCGAATCCTGCCTCTAGCATGGATGTGTGTGATGTCCTTAGGTTAGTTAGGTTTAAGTAGCTAGTTCTAAGTTCTAGGGGACTGATGACCTCAGATGTTAAGTCCCATAGTGCTCAGAGCCATTTGAACCATTTGAACCTGTTCATTAGTCTGGATATTCTGACATTGGCCACTGAATATATTTATTCTTTAATAATGTTTCTTGTTAACAATTTCATCGTATTCCCTAGAATTAGCACCTTTCACTCAAATAATACTACGCAGAAATCCAATTTGCACTTGAATCGCCCCTCCTTGACTCTTGTGTAGAAAGGTGTGCAGTATTTTGCTGCATCAATTTTCAGTAAGCTAATACAAGAAATCTAAATCTTAGCAGTAATCCACGCGCTTTCAAATCCACAGTGAAAAGTTTCCTCATGGGTCATTCCGTCTATTCAGTCGAGGGGTTCCTTGAAAAATTAAGCTGTGTGTTAAATTGTTGATTAAATTTATGTAAACCTATTTCTTGTCGTTTTTTAGGATTCATAAACATTTTATTTTGTCTGTCATAATTTTTCTGTTGCAATTTCATGTACTGACACGTTCCATGACCACGGAGATTTGCTCCTTAAATAGGTCCTACGGAACTAAACTTGAACAACACAATACAATAATTTTGTCACTGATATCCTTTAACCTTGAATTTTAATTCCATTTTCGAACCTTTCTTTTATTTCAATCATTGCTTCCTCGATGTTTATAGTGAACATCCTTATTAAGCTGAACACTTTGTTCGTCGTCTGTAAGTTTCCTGTCTTTCAGAACTATGAACATCTTGCCCACTTTACATTATCAAACGCTGTTTTCATGTCGGCAAAACCTATGAACGTGTCTTGATTTTTCTTCGGCCTTACTTACTTTACCAACCGCAATGTTAGAACTGCCTCTCAGCTGCCTGTTTTCTTTCCCTAAACCAAACTGATCGTCATCTAACAGATCCTCAGTTTTGTTTTCCGTTCTTCCGTATTTTATTCTCGTCAACAATTTGGGTGCATGAGCTGTTAAGCTGATACTGCGATAATTCTCGCACGTGTCGGCTCTTGCAGTCTGGGGAACTGTATGGACGACGTTCTTCCGAAAGTCAGACCGTATGTCTCTAGACTCATACATTCTACACATCAACGTGGATGGTTGTTTTGTTGTCACTTCGTCCAATGATTTTAGCATTTCCGGTGGAATGTTATCTATCCCTTCTGCCTTATTTGATTTTAAGTCCTCCAAAGCTCTTCTAAATTCTGATTCTAATACTGGGTCCCCTGTTTCTTCCCTATAGATCCCTATTTCTTCTTGTACTACGTCTTCAGATAAGTCCCTTCTAGAGGCTCTCTGTTTACCCTTTCCAACTATCCGCTTTCTCCTCTGCATTGAACAGTGGAATTCCCATTGCACTCTTTCTCCTACCGCCCTTGCTTTTAATTTCACCGAAGGTAGTTTTGTCTTTTTGCTATGTGCTGAGTCAGTCCTTGCCACACAATTATTTCTTTTTTCATTTCGCCACTTTTTTTACGCAGCCATTTCGCCTTAGCTTTCCTGCACTTTCAATTTATTTCTATATTCTTGAATTTCGCTTAACATCTTTGTACTTCTTCGTTTCGTCGATCAAGTGAAGTATTCCTTTTGTTACCCATCGTTTCTTCGCAGTCATCTTTCTTGTACCAATGTTTCTCTTTCCACCATCTGTGATTGTCCTTTTTAGAGATGTCCATTCCTCTTCAACTGAACTGCCTACTGAGCTGTTCGTTATCGCACTATCTACAGCCTCAAAGAATTTCAACGGTATCTTTTCATTCTATAATACTTCCGTATACTACTTCTTTGCCCATTCATTCTTTCTGACTGGTCTCTTAAACTGCAGCCTGATATTTGTCAATACTAAATTGCGACCTAAATCTGTATCTGCTTCTAGGCACGCCTTACAATCCAATATCTGATGTAATGTAACAGAAATCTTCATGTATCTCCCGGGCGTTTCCAAGTATACCGCATCCTCTTGTGATTCTTGAACTGAGTATTCGCTGTTACTAGCTGTACACGTCACCATACGACTTTACTGGTGTATCAAGTCATATGATGACATGTACTACTGCGAGTTTGTTGGGTTGTAACTCACTCAAATGCACTGAAGTTGGCTATTTATAGCTGAAATCTGGATACGGAAGGATCATATAAAACGAGTGGGATAGTGATTCTTTTTTGCTGTAGTTCTGTCCTTTATAAAAGGAGTATGACTTGTACCTAAAAGCTAGCAGTCTGGAGCTTGTAACGTCACGAGTCAATCCGCAATAGTGTGTTAATGGAGTACGCGCCCGTAGCTTTGGAGCCGGTGGCGGCGACAGCCGCTTGTATCTCGGCGTGATTCATTCACACCTGTCGCTAGAACGACCGTGGGAAGCGCTACGTGCGTCACTTCCAGCGACAGAATATTCAAACCCCTAAGAATCTAAATAAACGATACTAAATATTATTCAATTTTGATAAAACTTAATATGTAGCCTTTTGTTAGTAAAAAGAAGCTGGTTGCAAAATCTCAGCTTTCTGGCTGGGGTATTTTCAAAATTAGAGAAAATTACCTAAAATACCAAAAACCGACACTTGAATTAAATTCAGTTAGGAACTGTAATAGTTTATTTTTTGGTATTATTTGAAAACATAAACAGAACTCTCAGTGTGCAGAATAATTAATTGAGATGTTCATGTTAAAACTTTAATTTTCATTTTCGTAATATAAAATTCAGACAAAATTATTATTTGTGTCTTATGTCGCTGTGGGAGTAAATGAGAGTGAGTGAGAGTGTGTATGTGGGACATACGTTAAATTTCAAGATTAATTTTATGTAATGCATTATGCAATCATAGCGCGGGAAAGATGTTTGTACCCACATTGCTGATGACGTATGTCCAAGCGTACTTGTTTTTGTAAGAAGTAGCCAGAATAGTTATTTGTAGAGTAATGTTTTCCTAACTTGTCGAAGTGATGCCAATGAATCTGATGTAGTGATTGGTTCAGATCAGTTTAGGCGCGAATATGATCTTGAAAAATTGATCTAATTGGCTGTTCATTTGATCAAACAATCAGAGTGTAGTCTAATGGTTCAAATGGCTCTGAGCACTATGGGACTCAACTGCTGTGGTCATAAGTCCCCTAGAACTTAGAACTACTTAAACCTAACTAACCTGAGGACAGCACACAACACCCAGCCAGCACGAGGCAGAGAAAATCCCTGACCCCGCCGGGAATCGAACCCGGGAACCCGGGCGTGGGAGTGAAGTCTCCCGCGCTCTGTCAAGTAGTATATGCGCTGTGAGGAACGGCATTGAGAGAGTCGTGGACTAGCTTTTGGGACTCGCAAGGTCATGTTAAATGTGTAAGATAAAGAAATGTTCGGTCTATCGCCTTCAGATGGATTTGTATGGTAGCTTTTGTTGCTACGAACATTTTGTAAAAGTTTGAGAGTTTGTTCGGGAGATATACGCGTGTGACTTGTTGGACTTAGAAAATTCCGCGTGGCGATGTTCTGTGTTCTACTACAGAATATATTTGGAGAGCAATCTTTGTGAAAGAAATCCACTGAATGACTTATGTAAGGAATCAACGTTATGTGTAGAAAGTGACTGTATATCCGCGTGATTATTCTCGAAATTCTGCTGCTTTATGTGTGACATAAACTGGAAACTTATAGTAGCAGTTTTGCATACTAAATGTGGGATGATGACACATGTTTAAGCAAAGAAAATAAAAGCTACTTTTACCAGATTTACGAACTTTCAATGAAGTTCAGGACTCCGTTTTCCACCCGAAAATTTATTATAAATATTTAAAGGAACAATCATGAGATTTACGCGGCCTCAGTAATTGTAGATAATAGGTGCTGTTTTCATCAACGCTGCTTTTTCATCACCTTGTAAGTATCTACGTTGCAGAGTGAAGGCCGGCCGGGGTGGCCGAGCGGTTCTAGGCGCTACAGTCTGGAACCGCGCAACCGCTACGGTCGCAGGTTCGAATCCTGCCTCGGGCATGGATGTGTGTGATGTTCTTAGGTTAGTTAGGTTTAAGTAGTTCTAAGTTCTAGGGGACTAATGACCTCAGAGGTTGAGTCCCATAGTGCTCAGAGCCATTTGAACCATTTTTTTGCAGAGTGAAGGGACACTGAGCAGACGCCGATCTGAGGTAGGTGAATATCAATTTGCAGCTTGCTTCAGTGACAGTTCCGTCGCAAGCTTATGCTATACGGAAAGGTCGTGCACTTACATGTTCAGAAATATGACGGTTGCATAACGACAGTTTTAGATGCAGATTATGAAATTACGATCCGCAATCAATATCTGCTGTGCTGACGATTTCAGTTGAACGATTTCAAGAGGCGTACTTTAAAAATTTGAGATTATTTTCCTGACAAACAGGAATTTAAAAGGAGCTAGTTAGCAGTTCAACTGATTAATTAGTAGCAGACGAATGCAATAGGTGTTGGTATGAGAGTACACAAACAATGAGACCTTATGACATATATTGCACATATGACTTGTGTACCACATCTTGAACTTCTGGTATGATAAACCAGGAAGTTCAGGAATATGATAGTTATTGACACAAATGGAATCACACTATTTGCAAAAAATTGGTGGTGGAGAGCACACCGCACTACTGACAAAAACAGAACGCATATTTCAAATATGAACAGGAAACGCTATACGTGATAGTCAATTGGAGTCTTAATCATGTGTAATAGTTAGGAGAAACAATTATTTGTTTTCTGCTAAATAGTAGGGCCGCGTACAGAACAGAATGTTTTGTACACACAAAAGTTACGAAACGTGTATTCGTATCCTGATATAGGCCACACTGAACTTCGACCTTAAGGTTCAATGTAAAAGAAAGTGACATAAATTCGCTTAAATAAATCAAAACGTAGACGAAATCAATAATCAAAACACTCTCACAATGTTTTGAACAATGAGGGGGATGTGAATAGGCTGATCTACCGTCCGTGATTCACTTCACGAAGGAAGGAGCATGAATTCACTTAATTAAAACTGAATTTAGATGAAATCGATGTTGAAAATAATTATGCAGTGTCATAAACAGTTAAACAGCGCTGCAGAGGGCAGCTGCACCGGTGTCCAGTCCCGAGCACCGCCAGAGAAGAGGCAGCGACCCCGCCCTCTCCCACCTGGCAGTTCGCGCCTCGTACGGTTAACATGTTGTTGGGAACTTTGGCAGAAAAAGGCTTCTACAGATTCGAAAACTTGTCTGGTTAAAGACTTGTGTGTGCAAACACGAAAGAAAAGATACCCTACCAAGTTCCGTTTGAAAACTGGCGGAATTGCTACAAATCGCTAAGACAGGAACTCAACTGTTATTATCAGAATGACACTAAAAAAATAAAAAATAGGGGTCAACAAACCTGCAAGTCTACCAAATGTTAGCCATTTCTCCAACAATGTGAATTTCCTCCGTCCTTTAGAGTCTCGGGGAGCTCAATGCGGCTCGAGTTACATCAGCACGTTGGTGACCATGGTGTATCAGTATAGCAAATAGAACAGATGTACCACCATGTTTGGCATTACAACTAAACTGTTCAAAACGTGTTTAGCTGTTTAGCACTACCCTCGTGACTTGTACAGATAGTTTTTTTTTTAATCGGAAACCTCTTTCTGAGTACTCTTTTAGCCACGGGAATTTGTTACGTATAGGCACCTGTGTGATGAAGGCAAAAATGCTGCATTCTCTCAGTGGATTTGGGTAGAGCTAACATAGATTTCCATTCCCGAAACAGCGAGAACTGTTACTACGTCAAAGGAACTCACTTCACGTGCGAATATCACGTGCTCCATGATAGAAGACGTTCTTCTCTTTAAAGGTACGAGATGGTGCACGACTGACGAAGTGTGGCATGACCGACCACACGTTGCGTGACATATAGGACTCTACCCATCAAAACGCAGTCACTAGGTCGAAACACTAGCCAGGAAACATCACGTGTTCGCACGTACACTGCTCTCTGTTGCGTTCGTAATAAAAAGAGTACACCAACCCCTTCTGGTGAGCCGTTTCACACGGTAGGCGGGAAGCAACTGGTTGGGATACCCCTGCAGCGTGAGTCCGGTCGATCGTACCTGTTGACGCTCGGAGCGCGTCGTCGTGTTACACGCTGGGTGACCGCTGAAGGCTCCCCCCCCCCCCCCCCCCCCCCTCCTCCATGAGTGGGAAGGCCTGGGCAACAGCGTCTCCACCAGCGTCTGAGAAGCAGGATACAAACTTGTTGCAACCCACGGCCTGCAGGAGCACCGCCTAGAATATTACTGGAAATTGGTGGTAAGATCTTATGGGACCAAACTGCTGAGGTCATCGGTCCCTAAGCTTACACTCTACTTAATCTAACTTAAAACTAACTTACACTAGGGACAACACACACACCCATGCCCGAGGGAGGACTCGGACCTCCTACGGGGGCAGCTGCGCGGACCGTGACAAGACGCCTAGACCACGCGGCTACCCCGTGCGGCTTGAATATTACTCCCCAATAGATTTTGAACTGATGGGTATGCAAGGATGTGTAATTTCTAGCAGACAGTTTCTGCACCACTGGCCATTAAAATTGCTACACCAACAAGAAATGCGGATGATAAAAGATTTTTCATTGGATAAATATATTATACTAGAATTGACATGTGATTACATTTTCACCCAGAACAACCACCTCTGGCAGTAATAACGGCCTTGATACGCCTGGGCATTGAGTCAAACAGAGCTTGGATGGCGTGTACAGGTACAGTTGCCCATGCATCTTCAACACGATACCACAGTTCATCAAGAGTAGTGACTGGCGTATTGTGACGAGCCAGTTGCTCGGCCACCATTGATCAGACGTTTTCAGTTGGTGAGAGATCTGGAGAATGTGCTGGCCAGGGCAGCAGTCGAACATTTTCTGTATCCAGAAAGCCCGGTATAGGACCTGCAACATGCGGTCATGCATTATCCTGCTGAAATGTAGGGTTTCGCAGGTATCGAATGAAGGGTATAGAGCCACGGGACGTAACACATCTGATATGTGACGTCCACTGTTCAAAGTGCCGTCAGTCCGAACAAGAGGTGACCGAGACGTGTAGCCGATGGCACCCCATACCATCACGCCGGGTGATACGCCAGTATGGCGATGACGAATACACGCTTCCAATGTGCGTTCACCGCGATGTCGCCAAACACGGATGCGACCATCATGATGCTGTAAACAAAACTTGGATTCATCCGAAAAAATGACGTTTTGCCATTCGTGCACCCAACTTGGTCGTTGAGTACACCATCGCAGGCGCTCCTGTCTGTGATGCAGCGTCAAGGGTAACCGCAGCCACGGTCTCCGAGCTGGTAGTCCATTCTGCTGCAAACGTCGTCGAACTTTTCGTTCAGATGGTTGTCGTCTTGCAAACGTCCCCATCTGTTGACTCACGGATCGAGACGTAGCTGCACGATCCGTTACAGCCATACGGATAAGACGCCTGTCATCTCGACTGCTAGTGATACGGGGCCGTTGGGATCCAGCACGGCGTTCCGTATTACCCTCCTGAACCCACCGATTCCATATTCTGCTAACAGTCATTGGATCTCGACCAACGCGAGCAGCAATGTCGCGAATCGATAAACCGCAATCGCGATAGGCTACAATCCGACCTTTATCAAAGTCTGAAACGTGATGGTACGCATTTCTCCTCCTTACACGAGGTATCACAACGTTTCACCAGGCAACACCGGTCAACTGCTGTTTGTGTGTGAGAAATCGGTTGGAAACTTTCCTCATGTCAGCACGTTGTAGGTGTCACCCTTGTGTGAACGCTCTGAAAAGCTAATCATTTGCATATCACAGCATCTTCTTCCTGTCGGTTAAATTTCGCGTCTGTAGCACGTCATCTTCGTGGTGTAGTCATTTTAATGGCCCGTGGTGTATTTGTTGTTTTGTTTCACTTACAGTAAAGTAATTTTTTGGTTTCATAAGGCTTATTTCTTCATCCCATGCTCCCCTTAAATAAAAGATCACTCACGAATGGAGAGATACAGGTGGCGCAAAAGTATTTTATCAGTACTTTACATTGAGAGTATCAAAAGTGCTGGTACCCTCGCTTATGGCGCTCCAGATGTAACTTTTTTTTATGTTCAGTCTATGGGGAACTGCGTTACTTTTTTTAAAAGAAAATCACTGAACGAGTCGCTTATCACTGAAGACTGTCTGCAGTGTCCTGTGTAGGGTCGTCAGCACCCGCGTGGCGCAGTGGCGAACGCCTGCCGTAAATCCAAACCTGTGGTTTGCGCGGATTCGTTTCTAGGTGGCCGGGTTTGATGAGAGTGGTTTTCGGGTTCAATAGTGTTTTTAATTCGAGTGCTGGACATACTGTTTAAATGATGCACATTTCGATTGTAGGTGCACAAGTGGTGTAAGTGCAGGAGGGTCGTCTTCTGGAAATCAGTGGCGTAGGTGGGGCGCGACCGCCGGTAAGTGTGACCCATTCCAGAGTACTGCTCTAGCGTTCGAAGTCCTGACAGAAGATATCGGACGGATTTAGAGCCACGCTGCTAGAATCGTAATGGTCCGATATAGTGTATGCGTTAGTGTTACATAAATGCTCGGGAAACGCAAATGTAACATTTGAAATTAAGACGATTCTTTTCTTCTGGAAGTCCATTTGGTAAATTTAAAGAACCGCTGTTCGGGAGAGTCGACACGAAATTCCAGCCACCACGATCGAATGTCGGGGTAGGGGTCACGAGAATAAGATGAGAGGTATCAGAGGACATGCTGGGGCTTACCGGCGGGTAATTTTCCACCGCTCCACACGCGAATGGAATGCTGCTGATATTCCCTGGTAGTGCTACAAAGGCTGTAAAGTGGAGTGACTGCTGAGTGACGGCTCCCTCGTCCCCGTTGACAAGTGCGTGCCTGCATGACTGCCGCGGAGGCCCCTCTCTGTTTTCACCGGGCAAAACAGTTCATGACGTGCGGGAGGTGTGCCTCCGCACACACACGCACGGTTCGTTGCAGGTTCTTTAATCGCAGTGTAGCGATAAGATTAGACTTGCCGCAGTGTGTGCTCTTTTCGCCTGTGTAGATCACGTCCGATCTTGTTTTGCTGCAGTGGCTGTGACAGTCTGTTAGCACACCCGTCGTGGGTTTCCGCGAGATGCGCGCTGGTCCTATGTGGACTGACATGGAAAGCCTCAGGCAACATTACACACTATAAAATTCACTCTACCTTGACACAGATCGGTCTAGCATTCAATATATTAACGTTGCTACGTTTTATCGTTGATACTCCCACTAAACCCGCTGTGCAGAACAGGTAATTAGGATTGTGGAAAGGGCCAAATAAGGTTACGGTTAGTTTCACCTTCTAATTGTAATTTACTGTAATTTAATAACACTTTTACAGCCAAAGCATCACATAGCCGGACCTTTACCGAGTGCAACTCTTTCACGGCTGAAGGCCTCCAAACAAGAAATCTTAACAAGTCAACAAGATAAAAATCCAATTAAGATAGCAATAAAATAATTTAAAAAATAAACATCACAGCAAAGTAGATAGAACATACATATGCAAAGTTCAATACAAATTAAGTTTCAAAATTTAATAATATAACACCAAAGACTTTTAGAGGCAGAAGGCCACAATGTTTAAAAAGAAGAAATCTTAAAAATCAACAGGATAAAAACGCAATTAAAGAGGCAAATAAAATAAAAACAAACCAATATCACGGCAAAGTGGAAAGCCTCAAGGCAAAGCAAACAGAACAAAGATATGCAAGGTGCAATACCAATGGCTGAAGGCCACAATTAAGTTTCAAAATTTTAAAATATATTACCATAATCTTTTAAAGGCGAAGGCCGCAATGTTTAAGCTTGAAGGATAAATTTAAGAATCAATTTTGAAAAATTTTTAAGAAAAAAGAAAAAAACCATAAGCCTTAAATTTTAAGCAGCTGAATACAGATAATTAAACACCGGTGGCACTCAGAAGCCTCCAGGGAGATCGGTCTGCCCTCGTTCACTTAGGCGAGACAGGTGGTGAGCCCAGCTACACTTGATCCATCGGAACCCAACCAGGGGACAGCCACGGACCGACCGACACAATAACGTGCTTCCCATCAACCAGTACATGAGAACTCAAACATAAAAGGTTACAAACGTGATAATCCACAATGGAGTATGTATTAGCTGTCAAAAGTACACACCATGTTGGACAGTGACACCAGGTGAGGAAAGGACGCTGCCTGAAATTACGTTAGTGGCCAGGGCAGGTAACTGGAACATTAACGGCCATTAGGCAGAAAATTCCGCTGTTACACTTGAATTTGAAAAACGGTAATATAGTTTTTACCCCAAAGAACACTGACTGAATTTACGTCAGTGCCCAGGGCAGGTAACCAGAACACTAACGGCCATAAGACAGAAAATTCCACTGGTGCACTCGAATTGCAGTCAACCAAAATAGTTAATTGGACCGCATGGCGGCTAAATTTCAGCAGTACAAACACTCGGTGTTGCTCACAGGAAAACCTCCCCAACAGCAAACCACTGAAACAAACCACCACGACAAGAGTGGACATGGCTTGGGTAGTTGAAACCACTACTCAACTTTAACGTCTTGGGTCGGTGAACCACGAAGCTCGTAGCGATCGGACAGCTCCACACACGCTCCGACACTGCGCAGGGGCTGTCAGCGGACCCAGCCGACTGCGCCGCGCGGAGATAACTTCCCTCGTCCGCAACAACTGATTGACTGTCTGCAGACCCCTTGGCCGGAAACTATATGCACCAAACCAAAGATGGTACACGGCGCAAATATCGATACACATCACTGCTGCCACACGTAGAAGGAAGAAGAACCACGACGTAATCGCAGCAAGGGCGGGAAACCAAACACAGATAGACAGCGAAGTTCACGAAAACGCATAGTTGGGAGTGAGCAAGGCTCAATCGTATTTCTTGTAAATATGCACATTGGACCAAAAAACAAAGTCAGGCTAGTACGGCACAGCACCACCTCTAGTCAAGATGATCGTTTCAATTCGTCAGCATCCTCAGGCGTACGCTGCACACACAGCGGGTGAAACACCTCAGACTTCGAAAAGAAGTGAAATCGCTACTGGTCGGACGAACAGCTCCTGTCCAGTTTATGTCTTGTTTGCTCCACTGAAGGCGTGCAGCGTCACGTGTCGCTGCTGTGACGAATTGCCTTTTGCGACGTACACGACTCCAGGGTCAGCTGCATGCAGATCCTCACTCACTCAGTGTTCACTCGGAAGATGGTTGAGATCTTTTTGCGACCACTATGCTTAAGCCGTGTTAACGTTGGTGTGAGGTTTAGACATTTCTTGTAGACGCGTTGGACATTCCGTATCGATGCACCAAAAAATCGTACAGCTTCGTTCCCGGTGCGGTCAAGAGCATGTCCAAGTGCAACAGCTCCTTTCTGCGATTTTGTGACGTCGATCTGTCTTACGGCGCTGATTCCATACAACCGACTGGTGTACTGTGTATTTACACTGCAATGGAGGATCGCGTTACAGCCTATTACCAGTTCTACACTATACGCGAGATGCACATAGGTGTTATGTGGATACGGACAGCCTCAGGTAACGTTTTGCAGGTTACAAAATTCCCTCTATCGGGAGAGCATTCGGTCCAGCACTGACCATAGACGTTAAAGTGGCTGCGTCGGCCGAAAGGTGACCACGTTAACGGACGTGCTCGGTGCTGGAGCCAGCCGTGTTATGGTGCAGGGCATTTTGTAACCTGTAATGTTGTCTGAAACTTTCCACGTCCACTTCAGAATTGTGTCCATCTCCCAGAACGTTACATGTCTTCAGTCCGTGAGATTGCACCCACGCCCCTCCCACACCCCCATCCCCTCCCACCCCCTCATGCGACTGGTGAATTCGTCACGAACGAGGTGACTCACATTTTGTCCCATCATACGATTAACGTCAAATAGTTAGGCCTCAGATGTACATATTTCTTCGTATTCTCAGACGGATTTTGCATAATGGTCACAATTTCTGTAAGCATTTCTGTCTTTGTAAAGTATGTTGGCACCTACACGACATAATTCCCTTTTCATTCGGCGACGAATTCTGGCGATCTTACCCAGAGACTGCGTTGTACCTAACAGCTTTTCGGTTGTTGTTGTAGTCTTCGGTACGAAGACGGGTCTGATGTAACTCTCCATGCTAGCCTATCCGGCGCAAGCCCCTTCATCGCTCTGCAGCTACTGCAACCTACGTCCGTCTGGACCCACTTACTGTACTCTGCTCTTTTTCTCCCTCAACAACGCGTGTTCCTCCCTGCTTCTCACCCACAAACCCAGCCATTACCAAATTAACTGTTTAGTGTTGCCTTAGGATGTGTCCATCAACTAATCCCTTGCTTTACTCAACTTGTACCGTAAATCTCTTTTCTCCCCATTTCGATTTATCACCTCTTCATTACTTATGCTATCTACCCGTGTAATCTTCATCATTTCTCTGTAGCATCACATTTCAAAATCTCTATCGTCTTCTAGTTTCTATTGTTTTTCGCCCACGTTTGTCTTCCACACGAGCCTGGACCCCAGAAAAATATCTTAATATAATCTTTCCTGCACTTAAATGCATATTCCACGGTAATACTTCTCTATTTTTCAGAAAAGAGCATACAGTAATATACTTTCGTCACAGAAATCTTCGTCTTAGGTTCACAATCTGATGTGAAATCATGATATTCAAAGCTTGACTCGTCGAAAAGTAACAATTATAAATCGTAAAATTATATAGTGCACAGTCCAAAAACCAATATCCATTATACAAGAATTTTTTTGAATGTGAATTATATAGTTTTTGGATATTTCGAATCTTTTCAACTTTTCGACGAATCCTGTACAATTTCGGTTCTGCACTATTTAGCTAAATCATGGAACAGACAATGTTTCCTATACAAAACGCTTTACTGGGATAAATTTTAACAAAGAGATCTGGGTTTTGTTTATGGAACACAGTTGACCACCACCACTGACTGTTGTCTGTTTGTCATCTTTGGAACAAATTCGGATCATTTTTCGAAAAGCTGCGGTACCTCTAAAACAAATGACGTACTGATATCTTGTCCGCAGCTCGTGGACGTGCGGTAGCTTTCTCGCTTCCCGCGCCCGGGTTCCCGGGTTCGATTCCCGGCGGGGTCAGGGATTTTATCTGCCTCGTGATGACTGAGTGTTGTGTGATGTCCTTAGGTTAGTTAGGTTTAAGTAGTTCTAACAAGGAAACCTCCCCATCGCACCCCCGTCAGATTTAGTTATAAATTGACAGTGGATAGGCTTGAAAAACTGAACGCAGATCACTCGAGAAAACAGGAAGAAGTTGTGGGGAACTATGAAAAAATAAGCAAATTATACAAACTGAGTAGTTCATGCGCAACGTAAGCAACATTATGGACAACATGAACTGAGGGGCGCCGTGGTCCCGTGGTTAGAGTGAGCAGCTGCGGAGCCAGAGGTCCTTGGTTCGAGTCTTCACTCGAGCGAAAATTTTACTTCCTTTATTTTCGCAAAGTTACGATCTGTCCGTTCATTCATTGACGTCTCCACTGTAATAAGTTTAGTGTCTGTGTTTTGCGACCGCACGGCAAAACCGTGTGATTAGTAGACGAAAGGACGTGCCTCTCCAATAGGAACCGAAAACATTTGATCGCAAGGTCATAGGTCAACCGATTCCTCCACAGGAAAACACGTCTGATATATTCTATACTACACTGGTGACGGCATGTGCGTCACATGACAGGAATATGTTGTCGACCCACCTAACTTGCACACTTGGCGAATGGGTAAAAAGATTCTTCTACCTTGCCCGATTTAGGTTTTCTTGTGGATGTGATAAACACTCCCAAAAAGTGATGAAAACATAAGAGTTTGTCACATAAACTGCAACAAATAAATGCAACAGTTTCACAGTCGCACAGTTTTCCCTGTGCTCTGTCAAAACACGTTTTTTACGTTTTCAAATGTTTCCGTGTGTAGACCGTCAAATCCTGCATATGTCCAAGCAAATCTGAACATGTCCTGGAATTTTGGAAAGCGAAGTTGATTATGTGTGAGTGCCTGAACTTTGATAATCGTCTGAAAATAAAAAATTACTCTTTTCACTCGAGAGAAGGCTTGAACGAAGGACCTCTCGTTCCTCAGCTGTTCACGCTAACCACGGGACCACGGCGCTCGTAAGCTTACACTCTCCTTGATGTTGCATATCTTGCACATGGACTACTCAGTTTGTATATTTTGCTTACGTTTTTCATGGTGCCACACAACTTCTTCCTGTTTTCTCGATTGATCTATGTTCAGTTTTTCGAGGCCTATCCCTGGGCCAACTTATAACAAAATCTGAGGGAGGTGCGATGGGGAGGTTCCCTTGTAAGTTCTAGGGGACTGATGACCATAGATGTTAAGTCCCATAGTACTCAGAGCCATTTGAACCATTTGAACTGATATCTTCTACAATACGTGCCCTTTTATCTCTTCGTTTTTTTAAATTATTACTACAGCGATAATCGGTTTTGTTCAGTTGCAGAACAACGTCAGATGGTAGTATAGCCGCAAAGCAGTCGGTGACTTTCAGATGTTGCCTGCAGCATGGATGACTCACCACGTCACCTAAATTCATCCAGTGACTCAGGTTTGTTAGAGACAGCGCCAGAAAAATAACTAGTTGCTCTGTAATTACTGCATTCTGAATTTTTCAGCAACTGAACGAAACCGCTTGTCATTGTAAGGAATGAAGAGAAGTGCGACTTTGGACCGCAATGAGACTCGTCGGTAGCTCGGCTGCCACGGCTCTGTCTTTCCTTCAGAGCGTCAGCCTCCACAGAATTATTTTCCGATAGTGGTTTGCAGCGTCGTCTAACTCCAGCTGATTCAGAGTTTATTGAAGTGGTGTAGCGCCGGTGGAGCAGTAAAGAAAGACATTAGTCGCAGGGAAATGGAACTGGCTGGAAGGTCCAGCAAGACAGTTCAGGTCTCTGTCCCCCTCCCCCTCCCCCCCTCCCCCTACTCCCCAACCGAAGAAGTTTCTGCCCTTTGGAAGCATGACACTGTCGTCTCTTAAGTTTTTATTGTTTATTTTATTTTACACGTCTAGTTTCGTAGGACCAAATCGAGGAGCAATTCTCCAAGGTCATGGAACGGGTCAGTACATGAAATTACAACATAAAAGTAATAACAGATAACATAAAACGTTTATGAACCCAAATAAAGACAAGCTGTAAGTTTATGTGAACGTAATCAACAATATAACACTGGAATCAGCTTCATTTGTCAAGGAACTCCTCGACAGAATAGAAGGAGTGAGGCATGAGGAAACTCTTCACTTTTGATTTGAAAGCGCCGTTTATTGTAGACAGTCTGATAACTGCAGGGAGAATGTTGGCAGTGTATTTTTGTGTTGTTGAGAAAATTATAGAATTCCTTGTGCCTTCATTTGTTTAAGTCATTACTGCTACAACGGGTTTGATCTGTTTGATCCTGTCTTGTAACTTTCTGTCTCTTGTGCTAATGTTTTCATTTCTGCATAACTACTAGACTCAACATAATCAATCCTATTCTGAACTAGATTTTTTCTCTGCCCCTACTGTTTCATCCAGCATCGGGTCAGTAATTGCTGCACGCCGTCACAGTGCCCAATTGACGTGTCCCTTTTTCTGGCAAGGGTCTCACATAGCCTTCTCTCCTTATCTTTTTATTACTTCATCATTTCGTATTTTATCTGTTCATTATTTACGTTCTCACGAGCAGAACCTGCGAGGCTATGTGGATGTACCAGCGTCAGCAGCGAAACATTCCCTCTATATCTACACTACTGGCCATTAAAATTGCAACATCAAGAGGAAATGCAGATGATAAACGGATAATCATTGGAAAAATATACTAGAACTGACATGTGATTACATTTTCGCAGAATCTGGGTGCATACATCCTGACAAATCAGTACCCAGAACAACCACCTCTGGCCGTCATAACGGCCTTGATAAGCCTGGGCATTGAGTCAAACAGAGCTTGGATGGCGTGTACAGGTACAGCTGCCCAGGCAGCTTCAACACGATACCACAGTTCATCAAGAGTAGTGACTGGCGTATTGTGATGAGCCAGTTGCTCAGCCATCATTGACCAGTCGTTTTCAGTTGGTGAGAGATCTGGAGAGTGTGCTGGCCAGGGCAGCAGTCTAACATTTTCTGTATCCAGAAACGCCCGTACAGGACCCGCAACATGCGGTCGTGCATTATCCTTCTGAAATGTAGGGTTTCGCAGAAATCGTGTGAGGGGTAGAGCCACAGGTCGTAACACATTTGAAATGTAACGTCCACTGTTTAAAGTGCCGTCAATGTGAACAAGATGTGACCGACACGTGTAAACAATGGTACCCCATACCATCACGCCGGGTGATACGTCAGTATGGCGATGACGAATAGACGCTTCCAATGTGCGTTCACCTCGATGTCGCCAAACACGGATGCGACCATCACGATGCTGTAAACAGAGCCTGGATTCATCCGAAAAAAAGACGTTTTGCCATTCGTGCACCCAGGTTCATCGTTGAGTACACCATCGCAGGCGCTCCTGTCTGTGATGCAGCGTCAAGGGTAAGCGCAGCCATGGTCTCTGAGTTGATAGTCCATGCTGCTGCAAACGTCGTCGAACTGTTGGTGCAGATGGTTGTTGTCTTGCAAACGTCCCCATCTGTTGACTCAGGGATCGAGACGTAGCTGCACGTACCGTTACAGCCATGCGGATAAGATGCCTGTCATATCGACTGCTAGTGATACGAGGCCGTTGGGATCCAGCACGGCGTTCCGAATTACCCTCCTGAACCCACCGATTCCATATTCTGCTAACAGTCATTGGATCTCGAGCAACGCGAGCAGCAAATTTAGCGATACGATAAACTTCAATCGCGATAGGCTACAATCCGACCTTTATCAAAGTCGGGACGTGATTGTACGAATTTCTGCTCCTTACACGAGGCACCACAACAACGTTTCACCAGGCAACGCCGGTCAAGTGCTGTTTGTGTATGAGAAATCGGTTGGAAACTTTCCTCATGTGAGCACGTTGCAGGTGTCGCCACCGGCGCCAGCGTTGTGTGAATGCTCTGAAAAGCTAATCATTTGCATATCACAGCATCTTCTTCTTGTCAGTTAAATTTCGCGTCTGTAGCACGTCATCTTCATGGTGCAGCAATTTTAATGGCCAGTAGTGTACATCTACATCATACTCCGCAAGCCACCTAATGGTGTGCAGCCGGAGGGTACTCTCCGTACCACTATCTGATCCCTCCAACCCTGTTTCACTCGCGAATAGTGCGTGGGAAGAATGATTGTCGGTAAGCCTCTGTACTGGCTCTAATTTCTCGAATTTTCTCCAAGTGGTCAATACGCGAATGTATGTGGGGCGAAGTAATATGTTGCCTGACTGCTCCTGAAAAGTGCTGTCCTGAAATTTCAATAGTGAATCGCTCCGTGATGGACAACGCCTCTCTTGTAACGTGTGCCAGTGGAGTTTGTTTAGCATCTCCGTAACGCTCTTTCGTCAACTAAACGATCCCGCGACGAAACGCGCCGCTCTTCGTTGGATCTTCTCTATCAGTCCTACCTGATAGGGTCCCAAACAGATGAACAATACTCAACAATCGGGCGAACAAGCGACTTACAAGGCACTTTGCTTAAGATTCTTCCGAAGACTCTGAGTCTGGTATCTGCTTTTCCCACTGTCTGTTTTATATGATCATTCTACTTAAGGTCGCTCTGGATAGTTACCCCTAGCTATTTTGCGGCAGACGCTGTCTCCATCTGTTTGTGATCAATAGTGTAGCTGTACAGTAGTGGATTTCTTTTCGTATGTATGCGCTATATGTTACATTTATTTACGTTCGGGGTCAACTGGCAGAGCCTGCATCAATCATGAATTCTCTGCAGGTGGTTCTGCAAATTCTTACTATCTTCTGGCGAATAGCCTTAAAGAGCATCCGACGCTCTCTACTAGATCATTTATATATATTGTAAACAGCAGCGGTCCTATCGCACTTCTCTCTTTCAGCGAGACACTGTTTCGAGATCTGGCATTTAATTCAGGCACAGTCGGACGAGCAGCCGCGACACGCCATCACCTGCCGTGCCCCTGCTACCGGCTACATTCCGGTAATGCAGATCTCTTGCCTCGCACACGGACAGGATTCGAACCGGCTACCCGCGGGTCGAGCGTCAGCGACCTCAGACACGGAGCCTGTCGCTGGGGCAGCGACTGCCCGCGTTCTCCAGCTGGTTGATATGTAAATGCCGTCGCCTTCGCCAGTGAGGAGGGAACGACAGCTGCAGGCTCGCAGGCACTGTCGGGCGGAAGCGACTAAGGTGTCTCGTCAGTGGATCTCCTGAGTACGGTAAAACGTGCGCTACCGGGATTCTTCTACAAGTCCTTAGTATGTCTCCATGCTCGTCGTGGGGTGCCTAGGAATCCTTCATACTCGGTTCGCTAGACAAACAAGTCGTATTAATGAGTTTTATTACAAGAAAATAAGATACAATACTTAACTTTGACAACTACACTGATGTGTCTCAAGCAAAGGGCGACATTCGAAATAGGCACTCTTCTTCAGTATAGACAATCTCAAGCTTGAGCTACATAGAGATTACAAGCGAAGTTCGAGGGGCGTTTGAAAAGTCCGTGCAAAGTCCGAGAGATGGCACCACCGGCGCGTATCGAGGCCGTGTTTAGTTACTAGCATCTTTGGAAAGAACGCACACAAAGTTTCAGCCTTATTGGTCTATTTCTTTGTGTTTGGCATTCGTGTGAATCAAGGAAGTCGAGTGATTGTCAAAAAATGGACGAAAAAGAATTTCGTGTGGTGATTAAACATTACTTTATGAAAGGCAAAACGCCTCAGGAGACTAAAGAGAAGCTTGATAAACATTACGGTGACTCTGCACCTTCGATTAGAACAGTTTAAGTGGTTTCAAAATTTTCGGAGTGGCCACATGCTCACAAGCGATGCTGAACGTTCTGGACGCCCTGTGAGGTTACGACTCCAGAAATCATTGATAAAATCCGTGATATGCTGATGGATGACAGAAGAGTTAAAGTGCGTGAGATTACTAATGCTATGGGGATCTCGAATGACGGGGTACATAATATTTTGCATAAACATTTGGACATGAGAAAGCTATCTGCAAGATGGGTTCCGCTATTGCTCACGCTTGATCAAAAACGGAATCGTGTGAAGTGTTGCAAGGAAGGTTTGCAGTTGTTCAGGAAGATTCTGCAGGACTTTAAACGTCGTTTCGTCACTGTCGATGAAACATGGATACATTACTATACTCCTGAGACCAAACAACAATCTAAACAATGGGTTGTCAAGGGAGAATCTACACCAAAAAAGGCGAAGTCCAGTCCTTCGACCAGAAAGGTTATGGCGACTGTATTTTGGGATTCGCAAGGGATAATCCTCATCGACTATCTCGAAAAGGGTAAAACTATTACAGGTGCATATTATTCATCGTTATTGGACCGTTTGAAAACCTAGCTGCAAGAAAAACGCTAGCGATTGGACCGCAAACAAGTTCTTTTCCATCACAACAATGCACCAGCACACACGTCAGCAGTTGTGGTCGCAAAATTAATGGAAATAGGATTCCAAATCGTTTCACATCCCCCCTATTCTCCAGACTTGGCTCCCTTGGATTACTATTTGTTCCCCAATTTGAAGAAATGGCTGGTGGGACAAAGATTTTATTCAAACGAGAAGATGACTGCAGCAACTAATAGCTATTTTGCAGACTTGGACAAATCCTATTGTTGGGAAGCGATCAACAAATTAGAACAGCGTTGGACGAAGTGTATAAGTCTAAAACGAGGCAATGTCCAAAAATAAAAAAGGATTACCCCAACATGTAAGTAGTTTTTATTTTTGCATTAACTTTTCAAATGTCCCTTGTAAATAGAGTCGACGGTCCTATACAAGTCGCTAACCTTGAAACTGCTATTGAACTGGGCCGCTGTCAGTCGGGGGTGCGGCGCTTATCTCCTTTTCACATAGGGGGCGCTGCTGTCGCGTTATCGTCCTGGAAAGGGATCGATCAGCGTGCGATTGGCTGACGTCTTCTCACAGCCATCTCTTCTCTATCGTTCTCGACTGCCGTGCCAACACTTGACTTTACGCCATAACAATCCTTTCTCTTCTTCTTCATGTACCCTGATCGCTCTTCCAAATGTAGGCACGTTCTCGGGTGAGTACGTTTGTGAGTTCTGCAATTCTGACGAGTACAACAGCTGTTTTAATTGCTGCTGATGTGTTCGTATTAAGAGGCAAAGTGAACAGATTTATTTCAGTTTCCATCACGCACCATGGTAAATTTAAACTCTTACTATAACCTGATCTGAAAATTACTGGTAGACAAAAACTGTATACTGAACCAGGACTTCAACTTGGGACCTTTTGCTTCTGCAGACAAGTGCTCTACAGACTGAGCTGTCGAGACACGACTCACAATCCGCCCTCTCAGAAGTACTGGCGGCATTAAACATTTGAGGACGGGCCGTGAGCCATGCTTGGGTAGCTCAGTCGGTGGATACTTGTCCCGGGTTCGAGTCGCGGTCTGGAACATAGTTTAAATCTAAGAGAAATTTCTCTCATCCCGTAGTTTGGCAAGATTCCGAAAGACTGTAGCGTTCTCGTGGAAGCTGTCGCATCCGACGAGTGGCCTTGGGGGTCACGGCCTCATCGTGTTCAAAGTCCCGTTCACTGAGGATGATTTCTTGAGGCCCCAAAGAGATGAAAGTGACTGGGAGCCGAGTCGGTATTGTGCTTTCTATGTTCCAAACACTGTCACTGAAATGCCCGGAATGACGCCTGCGTCGGCCTGGCTGCGTGGCGCCATCCAGGGTGGTGCCAGTCCCACGCGTCAGCAACACAGGCGCACTGCCCACCGCTCCCCTCGCACAGCGGTGTTCGGCATGCAGGGTGCGTCACACCACGAGGCTGGCTGGCATCCCGGCAGAGCCACAGACAGCACTGTCCCTACCTGCTCAGTAGCGGGTTTGCTCGACCTCTGGAACGCGATGCTGCAGCGATCCTGCGTGGCACGCGTTTGACAAGTCCTTGGTAGGTTTCCGGAAGTTTGTGGCATCACATGCAGGTAGACAGGTCACCCAATTCCCGTAAATTACGAAGAGGTGATTTCTGGGTGTGCAAATGCCAACTGATAGTGTCCCAGATATGTTACATTGGGTTCAGATTGAAACCTCCCCTTAGGAAAATTTATGAATTACTGTGCTGATAAACCTCTTACGTTATTCGATTTTCAAACAGCTGAGCAGAACTGAACGTACTCAGACATTTCTCTCTTTACTTATTCTGATCAACACTACACTGACACACAATATTTTTAGCGCAACGCAATCTGACTTTCCATAATCCCTACAAAAGAATGGCCCTGACTAACAATAACCTATACCTTTCATGAATCACTTACCCCACAAAAATCTTCGTTACTCGAACTACTGCAATACACCGAGCGCCAATACTGCCGGCTAAATAAAAGATTCTAATTACTGAAGACACTAACTACTGATAGGCATAGTTATCAAATGAAAGATTTTGATAGAGAACAAACAATGTATTTACCTTAATAATGTTCAAAAGTCATCATGTATATATCAGTTCATGATATCCAGCATTACAAATTTACTCTTTCTGATGCACACATGTGCAGATCGTCTGCTCTCAAATTTCTGCCATCTCTCTCCCCACATCCACCACTGCTGGCGGCTCACCTCCAACTGCGCAACGCTACGCGCTGTTCAGATCCGCTGGCCGTTGTGGCCGTGCGATTCTAGGCGCTTCAGTCTGGAACCGCGTGACCGCTACGGTCGCAGGTTCGAATCCTGCCTCGCGCATGGATGTGTGTGATGTCCTTAGGTTAGTTAGGTTTAAGTAGTTCTAAGTTCTAGGGGACTGATGACCACAGATGTTAAGTCCCATAGTGCTCAGAGCCATCTGAACCATTTTGTTCAGATCCAACTGCCCAACACTACAACAGTGAATATCCCAACAATGCACACGAGCCACAGACTGCACACAGCACAGCCAATGATTTTCATACAGACCGCTACTTGACGTTACCTACATAAAAACCTAAACAGCCTACTTACAAGCTGAGCCGAATTTGGAGGTCGAGACAACAACGTGAGTCGAATGGTTCAAATGGCTCGGAGCACTATGAGAGTTAACATCTGAGGTCATCAGTCCCCTAGAACTTAGAACTACTTAAACCTAACTAACCTAAGGACATCACACACATCCATGCCCGAGGCAGGATGCGAACCTGCGACCGTAGCAGTCGCGCGGTTCCGGAGTGCGCTCCTAGAACCGCTAGACCACCGCGGCCGGCTGTTCGTGAGTCGACTATCATGTTCATCAAATCACCGTATCACGATTCTGGCCTTGAGACATAGATAACTGTCGTGCTGCAATGTGGTGCCACCTCTGTTAGGGAGGAAATTAAGCTTGAATGGAAGCAGACGGTCCGGAATAACATTCACAAAGTCCGCAGCTCTCATGGTGCCTTCAACCACTCACACAGATCACATGGAAGCTCAGAGCATAATACTGCCCCCATCGGCCTATCTCTCTGGAATGGTGCATGTTTTGAGCAGCCATTCGCTGGAATGAAGGCGTATCTGTACACGATCATCGACCAGGTGTAACAAGAAATGAGGTCCGTGCGACCAGGGGACACGTTCAGATTGATCCACAGTCCGAGCTCAATGCCCATTGCATTTGTAACTGAGCTGTGCTGCGGCTCGTGTTGTTGCCGTGTGTAGGTTTCTGCCAGACCGTATCGTTTAGTTGGCGTGGTTGTCTTCTTCACGTGTTCATTGGCTCCACTCCGTTTCGTAAGCGTTGCCTGTCTGCTAGTGGCAGCAGCGGCGCTTATCGATATGTAGTAACTGCTGCCCTATCTTTGGGGCGACCTTGTGCTGCTTCCGTGTGGTGCGAGTGTGGAGTTCGGTTGGGGACGCAGGAGCACCGAGGTTGGGGCAGAGCGACAACATGCAGGGACCGCTGGCGGCGTGTATGGACTGTCAGATAGAAGGGCGGTGATCACGATGGCGCTTGACCTCGTCGTAAACCGGATCCAGAAAGCTTTACGGTGAGTGCATTGCAATTCGCGTAGAGAAACCTCCACCATTGTAAAATCTCGCGATTCTCCAGTGACTTGTTGCTGCTCGTAGTGTCGCTGAGGCGAAAAGCAGCGAGTGGAGTACCTGGCGAAGGCGGATCTGATTAGCCTTCCTGAGCTTCTAATTACTGTTTACTATTTTCAGCTTCTTCCATTGTTAAGTTCAACTAGCGGTATTTTTCTGTCTTGTGGCCACTAACGCCCCAGTTACCTGCCCTGGGGGTTAGTGTATGTAACAGCAGTGTACATTTCCTCGCCTTGCCACCGATGTCCAGTGAGGTGTGTAAGTTTGACAGCTTCTTGATTGTAGGTTGGTTGGCGTTCTTCTACCTCAGTGGTAGTCATTCCTTCTTGTTCTGGGTGCTCTAAGCACAGTATTCCGCGGGCGGAGCCCAGACCGCCGGTTCCGGCTTTGACGTAATTTTACATCTTGCATTTGTTTTGCTGGATGTCAGGTAGCCTCACCAAGATTATCATTAGTCGCTCGTTAGACTGCTGCTGGTCCGAGTTACTATTTAGTGATCTGAGTGCAACTCTTGGCTGCCTTTCTCTTCGCGCGCGAAAGTGCTTTGGTGTGGACGTCCAACATTTTGTGACGTACTCGGCGTTTCGTCGGCCTTCAGCCACTTGATGTAGATACTGACGATACCAGCACGGGAAAAGCCGACCAGCTTCGTCGTGTCAGAAAACCTCGCTCTCAGCCTCCAGCCTCTCTCAAAGTCGCATATGTCAGTACACTTCCCCATTTGCATCTCTCATCGTGTCCGCAGCTCGTGGTCACGCGGTAGCGTTCTCGCTTTCCGAGCACGGGGTCCCGGGTTCGATTCCCGGCAGCGTCAAGGATTTTCACCTGCCTCGAGATGACTGGGTGGTGTTGTGTCGTCATCATCATCATCATTCATCGCCATTACGCTCGGAGGAAGGCAATGGCAAACCAACTCCGCTAGGACCTTACCTAGTACAGCGGTGCGGGTCTCCCGCATCGTCCCCTATGCTCTGTCGAGGAGTATGGGTCTTCATCATCAACATCTCTCATCGTCGCCAGAATGAGTCCCCTTTCCTATCTGCTCTGTTTACATACTTTCCTTACCGCACCTCTTGCCCACAGCGTCCCCATTGTCTCACAGTGGGCAGTGCTCGCAATGTTTTGGCTCATCAGTGCAAGAGACACCCTCTATCTTCCAAATAGTCGCCTTTACCTTGCAAACCGATAGAATCGCCTCGAACTTTTTCCTTCCTCTTCTGAGTAGAAAGGATGCTTCCATGACATAGAGGATCATTTCGACTGAGGCGCGCCTACAGTGATCCGAATTAATCCATCACGAGGTACTGCTTTGAGAGGCCTATTCCGTCGCACTTCTATTCCAGAGTCAATTGTTGGGGAATCAACATGCACAAACTGTACGAAAATTCAACCGATTTGGAATTACGTTGTACACAGTTATGTGGAAACAAGTTAGGGCACATGATACATCATCATTTCTCACAAGACGGTCTTCATGGACTATTCCTTCGAGATTTTGCAATGTGGCACCAATGTAAAACCTCACAGAGCTATCAGGATGCTCTCGGTTCGTAATTCTTTTTCCTCTTTTGTTGTACTGATGGATACAGCTGAACACAGCGTGGAGTATGGCTTGAGCATTTGTCACATCCCTGAGATGCCACGATATTTGAACCCAGTAGTCTATACAGTGAACCAATCACTCTCCATAATATCATGTGAAATGAAAAAATAAAGTCGCTCAGTGGATATCTAATTGACTATCTGAGTTAAACAAAGGGTGTCTCAATTGAACATGAAATATGGGTACCACAACTCATCTAGAATTATTGATAACAGTTCCATCCAGCTACTAAATGGAACTAGAAGTCACTGTAGCAGCCCTATTTATTTTTAGATGATTTTATATGATTATAACCATTGAACGAACAATACAAATATTTATGAAAGAGTGCAAGAATGAAAAGATTTGTACAAATGACTTTCGCGCAGGTGCGTGGGTTTGAGACAGAATGATACAAGTTGTTAACCTAAAGAAAGGGCGCAGAAAAGTACTAACAAGCTAGTTTCTCACCTAAGCACATGCTGAGTGTACCCAGCTGTCTATGAATTAGTTCACAAGAACGAAAGTATGATTTGAACCAAATAACTTTGTGGTCCTTCGTCACAACATACGCAAATGCGGCTCATGCGTACCACTACGCTCATACACAGCTGCATAGGATGCCTGTAGTAGTGGCTGAGAATTCTTAGTTCAGCCAGGCATCTGTGACTGATTACAGTAAAGACGTCTCTTTTCTCTCCCCGAAGCAGTGTACTATGTCACGCCCTAAGTCGAAGCGTTGTTTGATTTCCTCCACAAAATATAACTGGTTCTGCCATCGCCAGAATCTCAGTAGCCAATCGCAGCACACATTCTGAGTTTTCACCGATGAGAATTTTATAATAATGGCAAAAATTTCTCTTCTTCTAATGACACTGCCCTGGTTAACCAACACTACTCAGTTCTCTCTCAGATTGGTGCAGAAGACAAATTTGCTCCGACTATGTGTGTGTTTTCACCTATCCTTCAATGAAAACTGTCCCGCTTGTGCACTCACAAGCTTTCATCCCTGTTACCAAAATAATTACTATGAACCTGTTGTGGGCCTCTTTTAAAAGATTCAAACATCTACATCTGTGACCTTCTCTGGCCCACAATGAATGTCTCCCAAACTGCTTTTCTAAATGGCATTCCTTAAGCTCCTCGCTTTTTGAAAGTTTACCGTGTGCTGCGCACTTTCCCTCGGCCTGCCGCCCCCTTGCCGACCTCCTGGTCTTTCCTCGCCTGTCAAGGAAGCAGCACTCTGTTCCCAGCCCGCACCTGCCTCACTCCAGGCTTTCAGCAGAAATATTATTATTGTCTGCGTGCCACACCCCTCTTTGGGGCTCTTGTCCATTCTCATAGCTCTCTGGTCATTTCAAGTTGCAGGTAAACAACAAGGACCCGTCACTGTGCAGGGCTAAATAAAAGATCACAAATTATATCTTACATTTAACTGTGTGCTTACTTTCATGCAGCATCAAACAATTGAATGGATTTGGTATCCTCATCTCAATAATGGTTCATTAGTCAGGTTATGGAGCTGTTTTGGAAAGACTGTACTGTAGCAATAACTTTCTGTGAAACAACACACGTTTCAGACCGAACGACCTCTGTCTCCAGGCCCACAAAACGTGGACAGCTGTGTGCTGTGCTGATCGGGTGCGCTCTAGTAGCGCGTCTCCCATCCTGCACAGTCTACGTTCACCAACTGTTGGCCACAGTTATTGACCTCTTCCGCCCGACGTGTACTTCCATATTCGTCCATCCTTTGATAAATGAGATATAGAAACTTCTTGTTTTCTATTTAATTGGATGAAACTTAGCGCTTTAAACTATTTTCGGATGTGGGTGAATGCACTGTAGCAGTACTGTTATGCTACGACAGTATTGTTATACTGGATGAGCGGTTGAAACCAATGGTGATGCAAGGACTGCAGGTGAAGTCAACCAGGACGGCAATGCGTGGTGGAAGGTTGTTTGCACCGATTCTAGACGTTTCCTTTCCTGTTCCATCTGTAAATGGACTGAGAGAAAGGTGATTATTATATGCATCTTTATGACCCCTAATCTTCCTTACTTTGCCCTTATAGTCTTCAGGCGAAATGAACTTTGGAGCCAGTAGAATAGTTCTGCAGTGCATCGCAAATGCTGGCTCCCTAATTTTCCACAGCAGCGTTTCGTGAAAATATCGTTTTATTCCCTGCTAGTATTCCTACGTAAGCCGACAGAGTACTTCCGCAAGTCTCTCGCACTGCTCAACCAGAACTGTAACACATCTAGCAGCACGCCTCTTGACTGCTTCGACGTCTTCGCTGAATACAACCTGGTGACGAGTCCAAACGCTGGACCAATACTCATGAGCGAATCGCACGAGCATTCTGTAGGGGCTGCCCTTGACCGTGAGGCGAAAGAAACGCTGTATCATTGTGAGAGGCACAGAGGCGAGCGGGTGCGCCGGGGCTTACCCCAGATCACTGCTACCAGCTACATGTCATCATAATGCACCCGTGCTCAACATAGAGAGGATTGGACCATAATCTAAGACTGAAATTAAAAATTAAAATAACTTTACAAACACCGTCGGTGTATGCTTCAGTGTATTAAAGTTAACACTGTAAGGTCTCAGAATGGTGAAATGAATATACACACATAAAAAGAAGTTTTGCATCACCCCGGTTCCCAGAACTCCTGAAGATAGACGTTGTCTGTGGGTATTGTATCACAGACACGGTCCCTTTGACTGTTCAGAGATGTCACTAAACCGCCCAAAGATGTTAACAACCATGTATGAGCAGCGCCTATTAGACGGATGGGGTCCGACAGCCGTTCAGTTCCAGTCATTCCACCTGGAAGGAGGTACAAGGCTCATGTTGTCTGTAATTCAACCATGCCTAAACGGTCAATACCGCGGTTCCATTGCGTCCGTATAGTTACTTTGTGCCAGGAAGGGCTCTCAACAAGGGAAGTGTCCAGGCGTCTCGGAGTGAACCAAAGCGATGTTGTTCGGACATGGAGGACATACAGAGAGACAGGAACTGTCGATGACATGCCTCGCTAAAGCCACACAAGGGCTACTACTGCAGTGGATGACCGCTACCTACAGATTATGGCTCGAAGGAACCCTGACAGCAACGCTACCATGTTGAATAATGCTTTTCGTGCAGCCACAGGACGTCGTATTACGACTCAAACTGTGCGCAATAGGTTGCATGATGCACAACTTCACTCCCGACGTCCATAGCGAGGTCCATCTTTGCAACCACGAGACCATTCAGCGCGGTACGGATGGGCCCAACAATATGCCGAATGGAGAGCTCAGGATTGGCAACACGTTCTCTTCAACGATGGGTGTCGCATATGCCTTCAACCAGACAGTCGTCGAAGACGTGTTTGGAGGCAACCCGGTCAGGCTGAACGTCTTAGACACAGTGTCCAGCGAGTGCAGCAAGGTAAAGGTTCCCTGATGTTTTGGGGTGGCATTATGTGGGCCCGACGTACGCCGCTGGTGGACACGGAAGGCGCCGTAATGGCTGTACGATACGTGAATGCCATTCTCCGACCGATAGTGCAATCATATCGGCAGTATATTGGCGAGGCGTTCGTCTTCATGGACGACAATTCGCGTCCCCATCGTACACATCTTATGAATGACTTCTTTCAGGATAGCGACATCGCTCGACTAGAGTGGCCAGCCATGAACCCTATCGAACATGCCTGGGTTAGATTGAAAACGGGTGTTTATGAACGACGTGACCCACCAACCACTCTGAGGGATCTACGCCGAATCACCGTTGAGAAGTGGGACGATTTGGACCAACAGTGCCTTGATGAACTTGTGGATAGTATGCCACGATGAATACAGGCGTGCATCAATGCAAGAGGACGTGCTACTGGGTATTAGAGGTATTGGTGTGTACAGCAATCTGGACCACCACCTCTGAAGGTCTCGCTCTATGGTGGTACAACATGCAATGTGTGGTTTTCATGAGCAATAAAAACGGCGGAAATGATGTTTATGGTGATCTCTATTCCAATTTTCTGTACAGGTTCGAGAACTCCAGGAATCGAGGTGATGCAATACTCTTTTTGATGCATATGAGGCATAATATATGATCTTAAGAAAAAAAGAAGTTGCGCTGAAAAATAAGACTACAAAACTAGAAATTGATCAGAATATGCAAAAATGTATGCCATAATCAGAAGGTATAAGTCTCAACTTGATCAGAGCAATAATTTGGTTAAAACTGTCGTTTTTACGAAAAATTGAAGACTCTGAATATGCGACTCAGAAAGATGTCAATTCGTATGTAACCTCAGTTAGATATAAAAACCTTATACATGTGACACCAATAGGCTACCTCTGTTACTTTTCAAGTTATTTACTGAAAACCGAACTCTGAACGAACCTGTGATTATCTGTAATAGTTTAACTATCATTTGTGTTTGTAAATAGAAAGTTCTACATACAACACTCGATTACATTTATGCTATAATACAGAAGTGCCAAGTTTCAAATCTGTATTGTAACTAATAATAATTACAAGGTATCTTAAAGATGCAGTTCAGAGTTAATGTTCTGCTGTAGGTTCCATTCTAAAAATTCTAGCCGGAAAAATTTAAATGCAGTAACTAAAGGAAACTTAACTCTGTTTATACAAAAATCTAGAAGACTGTAAAACTGTTAAACGACAGAAATATTAATTAATACGTGTCCGAGAAACCGGCCATTTTGATGCTGCTACCGGTGCCTAAGCGGATGATAGCAGGTGTTCCGTTTGGCGGTCCGCTGCGCCCTTGTACAGTACGGCCACAGACGCAGCAGTAAGGAGACACTTCGCATCGAGATATTAAAGTGGGCAAACCCGAATACGTTTTCAGTAAAAGGAGGAAGTGAACTCGAGAGGACTGTACAGCGTCCTGGATCGCTTAGATGCCACGGAAGTAGTTATTTGTGCGCCACGTGTAATTCTGACGAAACCACGTGGCAAGTGGCGATATTATTTTCCACTTTTAAGGCAAGCAGTTAACTTTTGGTGAGTAGAAGCCTGGCCGATAAACCAGTTTACTTGGAATTGCCCATAGAGGTCGCCTCTGAACTGTTAATAGTGCTGTTTCGCAAAGGCATATTATTATTATTACTAGGGGATTGCGAAGTGTAGATCACCTCCCCGGTGGCGCACCCTGGGCAATGCTGCGTCATGACTCAGTGGCGAAGAATCTGCCAGAAACGGCGTCCGAACGCACGATGCCTGCCGGTCCAACAAAAGCGAACGAGAAGTAGGAGAGCCCGCCCCGGTGGGAAACAGCGGAACATTAAGAGATTATGTACATACCACCTTAATATGTTGTTGTTGTCTTCAGTCCTGAGACTGGTTTTATGCAGCTCTCCATGCTACTCTATCCTGTGCAAACTTCTCCATCTCCCAGTACCTACTGCAACCTACATCCTTCTGAATTTGCTTAGTGTATTCATTTCTTGGTCTCCCTCTACGATTTTTACCCTCCACGCTGCCCTCCAATGCTAAATTGGTGATCCCTTGATGCCTCAGAACATGTCCTACCAACCGGTCCCTTCTTCTCGTCACGTTGTGCCACAAACTCCTCTTCTCCCCAATTCTGTTCAATACCTCCTCATTAGTTATGTGATCTACCCATTTAATCTTCAGCATTCTTCTGTAGCACCACATTTCGAAAGCTTCTATTCTCTTCTTGTCCAAACTAGTTATCGTCCATGTTTCACTTCCATACATGGCTACACTCCATACAAATACTTTCAGAAACGACTTCCTGACACTTAAATCTATACTCGATGTTAACAAATTTCTCTTCTTCAGAAACGCTTTCCTTGCCATTGCCAGTCTACATTTTATATCCTCTCTACTTCGACCATCATCGGTTATTTTACTCCCTAAATAGCAAAACTCCTTTACTACTTTAAGTGTCTCATTTCCTAATCTAATTCCCTCAGCATCACCCGACTTAATTTGACTACATTCCATTATCCTCGTTTTGATTTTGTTGATGTTCATCTTATACCCTCCTTTCAAGACACTGTCCATTCCGTTCAACTGCTCTTTCAAGTCCTTTGCTGTCTCTGACAGAATTACAATGTCATCGGCGAACCTCAACGGTTTTATTTCTTCTCCATGCATTTAAATACCTATCCGAATTTTTCTTTTGTTTCCTTTACTGCTTGCTCAATATACAGATTGAATAACATCGGGGAGAGGCTACAACCCTGTCTCACTCCCTTCCCAACCACTGTTTCCCTTTCGTGCCCCTCGACTCTTATAACTGCCATCTGGTTTCTGTACAAATTGTAAATAGTCTTTCGCTCCCTGTATTTTACCCCTGCCAGCTTCAGAATTCGAAAGAGAGTATTCCAGTCAACATTGTCGAAAGCTTTCTCTAAGTCTACAAATGCTAGAAACGTAGGTTTGCCTTTCCTTAATCTATTTTCTAAGATAAGTCGTAGGGTCAGTATTGCGTCACGTGTTCCAATATTTCTGAGGAATCCAAACTGATCTTCCCCGAGGTCGGCTTCTACCAGTTTTTCCATTCGTCTGTAAAGAATTCGCGTTAGTATTTTGCAGCTGTGACTTATTAAACTGATAGTTCGGTAATTTTCACATCTGTCAACACCTGCTTTCTTGGGGATTGGAATTATTATATTCTTCTTTAAGTCTGAGGGTATTTCGCCTGTCTCATACATCTTGTTCACCAGATGGTAGAGTTTTGTCAGGACTGGCTCTCCCAAGGCCGTCAATAGTTCTAAAGGAATGTTGTCTACTCCCGGGGACTTGTTTCGGCTCAGGTCTTTCAGTGCTCTGTCAAACTCTTCACGCAGTATCGTATCTCCCATTTCATCTTCATCTACATTCTCTTCCAATTCTATAATATTGTCCTCAAGTACATCGCCCTTGTATAGACCCTCTATATACTCCTTCCACCTTTCTGCTTTCCCTTCTTTGGTTAAGACTGGGTTCCCATCTGAGCTCTTGATATTCATACAAGTGGATCTCTTTTCTCCAAAGGTCTCTTTAATTTTCCTGTAGGCAGTATCTATCTTATCCCTAGTGAGATACGCCTCTGCATCCTTACATTTGTCTGCCAGCCATCCCTGCTTAGCCATTTTGCACTTCCTATCGATCTCATTTTTGAGACGTTTGTATTCTTTTTTTGCCTGCTTCATTTACTGCATTTTTATATTTTCTCCATTCATCAATTACATTCAATATTTCTTCTGTTACCCAAGGATTTCTACTAGCCCTTGTCTTTTTACCTACTTGAGCCTCTGCTGCCTTCACCACTTCATCCCTCAGAGCTACCCATTCTTCTTCTACTGTATTTCTTTCCCCCATTCCTTTCAATTGTTCCCTTATGCTCTCCCTGAAACTCTGTACAACCTCTGGTTCTTTTAGTTTATCCAGGTCCCATCTCCTTAAATTCCCACCTTTTTGCAGTTTCTTCAGTTTTAATCTACCATCTCAATATAGAAGGAAGAAAACGAAAGGAGTAATCCTGGAAAAAATCTTAGTAAGGGAAGGAGTAAATGTAGTATTTTTGCAAGAAATCCGTATCACGAATGAAACGATTTTGAAACTTAAAATCTCTTATTTTACTTTGGTTGAATATAAGGGATATGACAAACATGGCGTAGCAGCCCTGGTCCAACAAGATCGTGCAGGTAATGTGATTACAGACCTAGAACAACCAGTACATGCCATAGGAATCAAAGTGAAAGAAATAACTCTTTGAAATATGTAAAAATCTGTATCTGAACTTTGGCCACTGGAGATACTGCCAAAAGCCGAACACCCAACTGTGTAAGCAGGCGATTTCAATTCGCATCACACTAAATGGGGTTATTCAGAGTGCAATACAGAAGGTGAAAGACTGAGTAACTGGGCTGAGGGGAGAGATCTCCACCTTCTGTACGACCCAAAGACCGAGCGACCTTTTCATCAGGAGCATGGTGGTCACAACCAACACCTGACTTGACCTTTATTACAGGGGGAGCAATAGGAGACGTGCTCCAAGCGGAAAGAAGGGTATTACCGAAGTTCTCTAGAAGCCGACACCGGTCTGTGATCGTCGAAGTGGGACTGTCAATTCCTGTCATACAAAGTCCTACAATCCCACGATGGAATCTAAAGCAGGCTGACTGGGAGACATTTAGAACTCTCACAGAGAGAACAGTGAACCGTATTCCTCCCCTACCAGAGAACTATGAGCTGCTCACTATACTGATATGTAAATCGGCACTGAAAAGTATTTCACGCGGTGCGAGGAAAAAATATATTCCGTGCTGGGCGATAGAGTGTGAATCATTATTGGAAGAATACAAGGAGACGGAACGAACAACTGGTTCAAACATTGAACTAAGAACGCAGGTGTAAATGGATGGAAACGGTGGAGAGCATGGATTTCACCCATTCTAGCCGCAAGAGCTGGAATCTGCTAACAAGGGAACCTCCCCATCGCATCCCCCTCAGATTTAGTTATAAGTTTGCACACTGGATAGGCCTTGAAAAACTGAACACAGATCTGTCGAGGAAACAGGAAGAAGTTGTGTGGAACTATGAAAAAAAAAGCAAAATATACAAACTGAGTAGTCCATGTGGGTCATAGGCAACATCAAGGATAGCGTGAGCTCCGGAGCGCCGTGGTCGCGTGGTTAGCGTGAGCAGCTGCGGGACGGGAGGTCTTTGGTTCAAGTCTTCCCTCTACTGAATAGTTTAATTTTTTATTTTCAGACAATCATCACCACACGTACTGTTTATCAACAAATGTAGGAAATAATCATACAAATGTTCGACAATCATTCGATCCCTTAAGGAAGTTTCCGATTCCTTACAGTTCGGAAAATATTCATTGACCTTGTTATTGAAGTCGCAAGCTATATTTCCTAGATTCATATTGCCCACGGAACACATCTCACGTATTTAACGCACTCTCGTCCAAAGTATCGAACAGTCAACTGCCAGCCAGGGAGCCTCATTAGCAGGAATACTCTCTCTTCCGTGTGCTGTAGTCGACTGACGTCGTGTGTTTCGATGTTTGTTTAGGTGTAGCGTCCCCATACTACGGCTCAATTACCTCGCATCGGACGGGCGGACGGACAGATAATAATTGTCTGAAAATAAAAAATTAAACTTTTCACTCGACGGAAGATTTGAACCAAGGACCTCTCGTTCCGCAGCTGCTCACGCTAACCACGGGATCACGGCGCTCCTGAGCTCAGACTATCTTTGATGTTGCCTATGTTCCACACAACTTCTTCCTGTTTTCTCGATCGATCTGTGTTCAGTTTTTCAAGGCCTATCCAGTGTGCCAACTTATTACTAAATCTGAGAGGGGGGCGATGGGGCGGTTCCCTTGTAAGAAGATTAGGAGGAGCTACAACCCTACACAGACCACAGACGAGAATGACACCCACCCAGATAGCGTTGCACATAAAACAAACCTCTAAAATCCATCTAAGAGCACCTGAAAAGAAAGACTTCGAACGTATGATAAAAAAGGTAATGAAGAACAAGGAGAACACAGATCGCATGAAGTTGTAGCGATTCAAGAGATCAATATTGCACCGACAGGAATGAAGGCCGGCAAAGAAGCAGGAGAAGACGGAATCCTACCAGAATTCCTAAAAAATCTAGGACCAGCAGGAAGAAGCTGGGTAGCAAAACTCTTCTTTGAGTGCATTAAGCAGAACAAAATATGTACAATCTGGAAGGAATCCAAGGAAGTAGCTGTCCTGAAACCAGGAAAGACTGGGGCAACCCCAAACATTATAGCAAAATACTGGCAAACCCAAACCTTCCCATACACCAGGTCCTGACACCAAAAAACCTCTTTGGCAACCAGGTGAAGAGGTGCTTCTCTTCGACCCAGAAAATGAATGGAACATTCTATGGCGTTGAAGTACAGTAAATTACAGAAAACTGGTTACTGACCCAGGCTTGCCAATAGAGAGATTTAAGCTTTCCAGAAGAGCGTGGACTACGCTGAACAATGTGAGGACGGGTGTCGGAAGATGCAGGGAGATGATGTCAACATGGGTCATCGCGAACGACCCTCAGTGCGAATATGGACTCAACAAACCAATGGCCCACGGACATTGTCATCGAATGTCTTACAAAAATAAGTCATATTGTACAAAATTTTGTATTATGTAATTAAGTAATGATGAGTGTGCCATTTTAATGCTGTAATGCCCTAGTTTAATATTTCGTCTTGTAAACGCCGATCGAGTAAATAAATAAATAAATAAATAAACATTATTATTAGCGTCATTATTACATTTTCTGCATGTGAACTTTTACAGAATATATCAAACAGTTACACTCAAAACTTTTATTTATAGTCATAGTTCCTGATCCCGCTGAGTAAATAGCAAGTAGGAACTTTTCATTCAGTGAGCGCAAAGAGTAACATGGACATTCAGACTGGAAATTATGGTCAGTATGTTCTCCATATCTTTCTAGCCGACCGCAAAAATAGTTTTCAAGCTCTTGTAAACGGCGAAAGTAGTTGTAAAGCACACACAGAAATTTAAGTCTTTTCATGACTACGTAACGAAGTAACGATCATTTTGATTATCTACCCGTCGCCCCACAGTAGGTGTTCTTGCTTCCCCGCAATTTTCCCAGTAAACCGCAGTCGGTCCTCCGATTTCCCTGCAGCCGACCTGATGTGATTCTCCCGCTTCTTGTAGCTTCGCAACGCTATCGGCTGTTCCACTGAAGCGGCGCAAGCGCCACAGTAATAAGAGTTTGTTCGAACATTACAGGAGTGTTTCTGTTGCCCACCCGTATTGACTTACATTTCTTCTTTCAAAAGGCTAAGCCTTGTCTCTGCAACACAGCTTCGTCTCTTCAGCCGTGCTCTTGATCTCCGTATACGTAGAAAATTTCGTCTTTGATCACATTTTTTAAGTAAAATGTTCTCGGTCGTCCTCTCGTTTTCTTCCCTACTATCTCACCCTCGAAAGAATTTTGTGAAAGAATAACGTCTATAAATGAGTGACCAATGAGTTTTGCTTTGCGTTGGTCTTTAACTCTGAGTAGCTCTTTCTACTTTCCTATTTCTTGTAGAACCATCTAATTCGTTTTTCTGTCAGTCTGTAACACCAATTTTTGACCTATTTTGTATCTGTATCGATATTTCTATATCAGTTTGTAGTATTGCTTATGTATCATGTTGTATCTGTCATAGAAATTCTTTGACTATGTATACATGTTTCAGTTATGTGAATTTATGAACGTTGTTGTTTAAATTATGCTTGTTAGTTTAAAAAACTACTGAAATGATTGTCATGTAATGTACTATAAATCAGTTGGTCCATAATTAGGAAACGTAGGGTTAAATGTAAAACAGAAGTAGCCTGGTGCAGTGGAAAAGATGTGGTTGGCGCAAAAGTGGCAACTCGTCCTTTGAGACAAGTAAGTAGTCTGGGCTGAGCAGTGCTGTGGTTAACACCAGACCAGCAGCAGCGGATCGTAGTGGCTCGTATTCCTGGCGTTTGTAGGCCAGAAGAGCCTAAGGGAAATATACATGGGCCTCAAATGCTGAATTTGGTGATACAATTATCATGGCACGGTTTTTGGCGCTATAAAATATTATTTCGACGCCAAGAAGATCAGTAATAAGGCGAGGCCAACAGTACTGACTGCCATGACTGCATCGCCGCCAGGTTAACAGCCACTGCAAATTGCGCCACCAGGACCACCAGCCTTACACTAAATTGTTTATATTTGACACTCTATAAATGGACCACATATTTGTGAAATTTGGTTGATTTCAATAATAATCGTGTTGCTGCTAAAACCTCTATCTTACACTCGTGATTTTCCCAAATCAGTAACCTGGTCAGGAATCCTATCCTAGAGAATTTAATTCCGAGTGTCCTAATTTATGAGAAAGTGGTTGAACTTGAATTTAATGTGCTGTTACTTCCACAGCCAATTATATTTTCGATTAGGTTAAAAGACTGCTAGCCGGCCGCTGTGGCCGTGCGGTTCTAGGCGCTTCAGTCTGGAACCGCGTGACCGCTACGGTCGCAGGTTCGAATCCTGCCTCGGGCATGGATGTGTGTGATGTCCTTAGGTTAGTTAGGTTTAAGTAGTTCTAAGTTCTAGGGGACTGATGACCACAGATGTTAAGTCCCATAGTGCTCAGAGCCATTTGAACCATAAAAGTCTGCTTATGAAAGCACATTTGTTATTTAAAGAGTTATAGTTTGTTGTGCTTTACATATTTAATAATTAATGATAAGAATACTTACCATTTCTCACAAATAGTGGTGTAGTTTTGTTAATGAGCATGATTTAAGAGTCCTCATGTACTAGGCTGGGTAGTTAATGAAGCAATGCAGGCCGGCCGGAGTGGCCGAGCGGTTCTAGGCGCTACAGTCTGGAAACGCGCGACTGCTACGGTCGCAGGTTCGAATCCTGCCTCGGGCATGGATGTGTGTGATGTCCTTAGGTTAGTTAGGTTTAAGTAGTTCTAAGTTCTAGGGGACTGGTGACCTCAGCAGTTAAGTCCCATAGCGCTCAGAGCCATTTGAAGCAATGCAAAGGCTGCTTCAGAGCCAGTGTAGTTACGTTTGCATTCTGTTTAGTTGCTTCAATCTGAGTTTAACTAAGAACTGTTTATTGTGTTATCTATTCTAATGCAAGTTGGTTAATGCAGAGGCATAGATACTCTGTATTAGGCAATGAGATTATAGATTATGATCGTTAGCAGACCCACTGATTTGAACTGAGAAGCATTTCAAGCTTTTCTCTGTCGAGTATTGCCACTAGTGTCTTGTGTGTCGGTAAGTGGTTTTATAAACTGTTACTCCTAGTGCATTTAAGGTACGTGTTGATGAGAGGCCTTTTGTTGCTGGTTACTATCTCATTGGGAATTTGTTTATCTGACTTACTAGTTATTAACACATTTGTGATTCTAGAGTTTCTCCCGACGTAATTGATAATCAAAATATCCACGGGTGTACTGCCGGTCTACAGTGTCCAGCGGGCACAATATTTCGGCGATCATACATGTCGCCATCATCAGGTGAACTGACGGACTGAGCTCCTGTGAACGTGCCGGCACGGAGATCCCTACGCTATGGCTGCTCAGAGGGAAATGGGTTCGATCGCTTTGCTTGCTTGCAGCTCTCTAGTATGGACAACCTCCTCTGAGGTGGTCTACAATATCGGAGTCTGTTGTCATTTGACATTTACTCCACAAGTATAAAGATAAAATTGGCTGGGATAAAAAAGGGTTTGCTAAAACTTGTCTGAGCTCGACAGAATAAAATACGAAGAGTGCTAGGAAACTAGCGGCGAGAGGAAGAAGAATGTTTGTTCTTCTTCTGCTTAACTCTCGGAATAGCAGCGATTATACGCTGCTAGTCATAATCGGTAAAAATAGGGAAGCGGTTTATAAGGTCCAAGTCCCTCTTAGGAATGACGGCGGACAGATTTGCAATTAACCAGCCGAAATCGTAAGGCTTATGGGGTAGAGGTGGTTTAGGAACACTGGAGGGGGTAAAAGGGTACGGGGTATTGTGATGCGCGAACGTCTTGCCACGCAATGATTTTGCGACCATCTTCAGCAGTTCTGGCGCAGTGATCTCCGTCTCTGCTGGCGGCGTGTGGACTACCTCTTCTGTGTCCTGTTCTCGGATGGGCGCAGCAGTTGTGACTTCATCTCCCAGCAGCGGCAGTCCCGCCTTGTCCTCGGAAGGGCGGGCGGGCGTCTCGATGCCCTTGGTCACGTCATCTCGTATTGCTGGTGGAGCTGGTTCGGAATCTTGTTTCCGCTGGCCCTCCTCCTTCGAGGAGGGGGCAGACATCTCATTTGCCACTTCCGTGGGCACCCCCACAGCGCCCTGCGTTACCGCAGGAGCCGGGAGAGCGTCCGTCTGCGTGGCGACGGTGGTAGTCGTAACTTCTCGCCCCTTGCGAGTCTTACAGGCCAGCAACTCGCGAAGCCGCGCGAGCTGGAGGCGTACCTCGTCCACCTCGGCCTGAAGTGCGGCCCTCTCACCTGCCATGGCAGATTTGAGAGCAGCAACTGCGTTGGCGACAGCATCGTCGATCTTGTGAAAGCTGTTGGGATTGCAGCAGCACAGCTCTCGACTCGCGCCAGCACCCGCAGAAGTGCCAGTGGCGTGATGCGCGGGCAGAGAATTTATCACTTCTTGATTCCTTGTCACCTCTTCTTGCGCAGTGGCTCGCCGTCGGTGTGTCTCCCGCTCCCTCCCGCGGCCACGGCTCTTGAGGTAACTGCAGCCACGGTGATTGGCGGTGTGGGAACCGGCGCAATTGCAACATTTTGCAGCGGCTTCCCTGGGCTTCTTACAGTCGCGAGTGAGGTGCAACTTTGCACACTTCAAACACGCGAGTACTCCTGTGCAATCCGCGGCGAAGTGCCCCAACTTCTGACAGCGGAAGCACTGTAGAGGTTTCTTCCTCTTCTGCTTGCTGTCCAGTGCAAGCGCTTGGCCCAGGAGGCTAACGATTGCGGCAACTTGTTCTCCTCGTCTTCCCTTCTGACGTCCAGACATGTTGGCGCGGCGGGCGAGAATGGCGCGGCGGGCGAGAATGCGGTGGCGGCCGATTTAAATACCCTCCGCCCGCGGCACGCTCCTTCCGCCGTCCGCGCCCCGCGCCACGGTCGCGCGGTGGAACAGATTGCGACGGCGTCTGAGATGATGTCGGTGTGATGGCTCTGTCCACCGTGGTCGTCACAACTATACGTTTGCTCGATTTACTCTTGATTAACCCAATCGCTGGTTCCCAAGCCTTGCTAAGATTATAGCCACAGTCATGGTTTATGAGGTCGTCATTGGTGCGAATTTCGATGGCCTCTCTAACAACGCTGCCCCAGTATCTCGACGAGTGTACCAGAATCCTCGTGCGTTCATACTCCATAGCGTGATTTTCCGACAAACAATGTTCAGCGACAGCCGACTTGCTCGGATACATCAGTCGAGTGTGCCTCTGGTGTTCACGGCATCGATCCTCGACGGTACGCATCGTCTGACCAATATACGACTCGCCACATTGACACGGAATCTGGTACACGCCGGCCTTCCTCAAACCGAGGTCATCTTTGGCGCTTGCGTGTGTCAAGTGCGGGAAACCGCACGACACACGCAACTGCACAAAACCAAGAGGTACTGCAGCACTGTGCGTAAACTGCGGTGGCTCGCACGCCGCAAACGCGCGCAGCTGCAATTACCTGAAGACGTGGAAGCAACGGAAGTCGGCCACCACGCACGGAGAGGTGGCCCAAGAAGAAGAAATTGTGGTCACCCCGCCTCCCTGCCTTAGTAGGGGAAGCGGGCTGCGCCACCAAGACGACGTGGACGCCTTCCGCCAAGCACTGCGGGAGGCCAACGAGGACGCAATCACCGCGCTCAAATCCGCCATGGCGGAGGAGAGAGCGGCCCTGAGAGCGGAACTCGAAGAGATTCGCGAGGAGCTGTCTCAACTAAGGCACACCGTGCACCTCGCGTCCTGCACGAAGACGGGCGTGGCACCGACCCCCACCTGTACGGGGGTAGACGCGGCAACACAAACGACCGCCTCTATGGCCGACGCAGGCAACGCAGGTTGCTAGGGAGGTGGTCATACAGTCGGGAAAGACCACCGACAACAAGGAGACGGCACCCTCGGAAGCAGTCGTCACTCCTGTCTCTGCGGAAACGCAGACGACATAGGAAGTGCCGATGGAGACCGAGGGAGAAGAAGAAGACGAGCCGTTCGAGTGCCTCCCCCTCCCCAACAAGAACTGTTTGAGTGTGGTGCTCACCAAGATCGCCGATTCCCTGGGAGACGGAAGCTACCCCCATCATGACCATCCTTACCCTTTCACGGTAGACAACATCCCTCCCCTTCCTCACAAACCTTACGATTTCCACTGGGGGTGCGAACCCTTAAACCAGGAGCTGCACGGGAGGGCAATCGTCAGCCGTGGAGATCTGGAGCACATAAACAAGCACCCGATCTTCACGGACGAGGACTGGAAATACATGACTGAGGAAGCAGTCAAGTATATCCGGACACAGACGCCGCCAGTAGACTGGTCCCGCCTGAAGAGGATAGAATTCGGGCAGCCAGGAAGCAGTAATAAGAAGAAGAAGAACAAGAAGCCGCCGGAATCAGCCGGCAGAGAAGCTGCTGCATCCAGAGAAACCAGAGGACAGATCAACACGCGAAGAAAAACCATTCCAAACCGAGTGGACTTCAGGAGGAACAGCTCAAAACAGCTTAAACTCCGCTACCTCGGGCCAAGGCAGGCCCGTCATTATAGTGAGTGAGTGAGTGAGTGACCGAACCCAGTTCCCTCTGAGCAGCCATAGCGTACGGATCTCCGTGCCGGCACGTTCACAGGAGCTCAGTCCGCCAGTTCACCTGATGATGGCGACAAGTATGATCGCCGAAATATTGTGCCCGTTGGACACTGTAGACCGGCAGTACATCCGTGGATATTTTGATTAACACATTTATCTGCTTGGTTAGGAAAGAGTTTAGTTTATCTGTCAAGGAAGGTTAGGTTAGCCTTGGCACTGCCTTCTGCTTTATCATTTTGTTGACACACGAATGCCTAATTAGGCTGGCGACCGTTTTTAATATGTAATGTTAAAATCTACTTTTGTACTGGGAGAATGTTTGTTCCTGACCCACCATTTACTACTGTTTACACTTGCTGTAGTATTTCGGAAACGAATCCCAGTAGATTGCTCTGTTTCCATTAGGTTATCTCACAGTCAACTTTCTGAAAAATTCCAAGCAGAGGTATAGCGTTAGCAACGGTTGCCGTTTTTAAGGTGGTCGGTGGTAGTGTTACAAGTCCAACCAATTCTTGATGTTCTCTTCCAGAACGACAGTTCCGCAGCTTCGGGGAAGATGATGTGGAAGATGATGTGCCTCTTCAGTGAAAGGTTCTTCTTATTTCGGAAGGCCCCCTTGGCCAGTGCTAATTCCTCTCTTGATTTCCTCGAGATACTGTTTTCCTCCACAAGGTTACCGAGATAGTGGAAATCGGTAACTACCTCCAGTCGCTCACTGTCTATTTTTATGTCAGTCTTACCGCCACGTTCTTTCTTCCCTATATCAATGACTTTTGTCTTCCTCGTCTTACTTTTAGTTTTTTTATCCCTTGATTTAGAACCTTTAGGATTTTATTCAGTTCTGAGTCTGCCACTATTCTAAAGTCATCGTTAAATCTGATACAGTGAATATAAGTACCATTAATTTTGATTCCAGCTTTCTTTTCTTTCATAGTTGTTATTGCCTCCTCCATGAAAATATTGATAGCTTAAGTGATAGAGGGCATCCCTGTCTTACTCCACATCTCAGTTGCTATCGTTAATGTCCAGTTCAATACTCTGATAATTGCATATACTCGAGAGTAATCTGGATTAATTATATAATCAAGATAATCGAGTACCAGTTCTTGCATTTCTTCAAATAATAACTTTCAGTTAACTATATCAAATAACTTTTCTAAAACATTAAATGCTATTCATGTTTTTCTGTTTACTTCTATACTTCTTTCAAAAATATGACGTGGTGCCAGTAAGCTTCTCTCGTTCCTTTCCGTGATCTGAAGCCAAACTGATCACTGGCTACATTCCAGTCTATCTTCTTTTTAATCCTGTCTTTTAACTATTGCTGGTAATATTTTTTGTGGATGTGATAGAACAGGTTGTGTTCTATGATCTGTACAGTCCTTTGCGTTTGCCCTCTTGCGTAATGCAAGCGAGCGAAGTGCTGCAGTGCTTATGACATTGGACTCGCAGTTGAGAGGACAACGTTTCAAACCCGCGTCCGGCCATCCTGATTTAGGTTTTCCGTGATTTCCCTAAATCGCTTCAGGGAAATGCTGTGATGGTTCCTTTGAAAGGGCACGGCGGAATTCCTTCGATAATCCGATGGGATCGCCGTTTGGTCCCCTCTCCCCCAAATCAGTAAACCAACCGTAAAGCAGTAGTTCCACTTTATGTGAAGTTAAATGGTGACACCCACTTCATAACACTTAGACACCACAGTGAATAATTTACTTTTGATGTTGTTCCTACTATTTTGTAGGAGCTCTGCAGGGATATGCCCTATACCCGTTGCATTACTTGATGTTAACGTACTTAGTGGAAGGAAGAACTCTTCTTTTGTTATCTGTGGCCTCTTATTGTTTTCATCTATTAGTTTTTCATCTACAATTAACCCACTTTTTCATCTATTAGTTTTTCATCTACAATTAACCCACTCAAACTTCTAATTCCAGCACCTCTGTATAGGTCTTCTAGATTTTATATTTGTCACTTACATCTTCTTGTGTCAAATAGCAGCTTTCAGTTTTATCTCTCACTGTGTTACTCTTGATTCTCTCTCTGCGTTGCAACAGTTTAATCTTGGAGTGAGGTTCATCCTGTACCCCATATTTAAAACTATCCACTAATTCTTTACTTATTTTGCCAGCCATTTCTCTTTCTCTAAAAGACACATTGTTGTTATCTTGTTTTTGATTGCTTTATATTGGTCACGGTTATTTCTTTTAGTACGTTCCTTTTGTCAGTGAGTTCCAGTATTTACGTGGTGATCCAGGACTTACTTACCAGGATCCTCATACGTATGTGGCTGCATTCGTTACGTTTGACTTGATAACATTCCAACTGCTTTCTTCCCTGTCTGATTACGTTCACACACATTTAAAGCACGTTGTCGCTCGTCACACCAAACAGAAATCCCCCCTTTAGTTACTCAACGACAAAATGGCGTCATCAGCCAACAGTATCAGGTTGGTTTGTGCCCAGGGATGGCTGCAGCGGTCCTCTCACACTTGCCGACGTCAGCCTTGTCCCTGTTGGACACTCACAGTACAGGACGACGTAAATCTACATTTATACTCCGCAAGCCACCCAACGGTGTGTGGCGGAGGGCACTTTACGTGCCACTGTCATTACCTCCCTTTTCTGTTCCAGTCGCATATGGTTCGCGGGAAGAACGACTGTCTGAAAGCCTCCGTGCGCGCTCGAATCTCTCTAATTTTACATTCGTGATCTCCTCGGGAGGTATACGTAGGTGGAAGCAATATATTCGATACCTCATCCAGAAACGCACCCTCTCGAAACCTGGGGAGCAAGCTACACGGCGATGCAGAGCGCCTCTCTTGCGGAGTCTGCCACTCGAGTTTGCTAAACATCTCCGTAACGCTATCACGGTTACCAAATAACCCTGTGACGAAACGCGCCGCTCTTCTTTGGATCTTCTCTATCTCCTCCGTCAACCCGATCTGGTACGGATCCCACACTGATGAGCAATACTCAAGTATAGGTCGAACGAGTGTTTTGTAAGCCAGCTCCTTCGTTGATGGACTACATTTTCTAAGGACTCTCCCAATGAATCTCAACCTGGTACCCGCCTTACCAACAATTAATTTTATATGATCATTCCACTTCAAATCGTTCCGCACGCATACTCCCGAATATTTTACAGAAGTAACTGCTACCAGTGTTTGTTCCGCTATCATATAATCATACAATAAAGGATCCTTCTTTCTATGTACACGCAATACATTACATTTGTCTATGTTAAAGGTCAGTTGCCACTCCCTGCACCAAATACCTATCCGTTGCAGATCTTCCTGCATTTCGCTACAATTTTCTAATGCTCCAACTTCTCTGTATATTACAGCATCATCCGCGAAAAGCCGCATGGAACTTCCGACACTATCTACTAGGTCATTTATATATATTGTGAAAAGGAATGGTCCCATAACACTCCCCTGTGGCACGCCAGAGGTTACTTTGACGTCTGTAGACGTCTCTCCATTGATAACAACATGCTGTGTTCTGTTTGCTAAAAACACTTCAATCCAGCCACACAACTCTTCCGATCAGTTAGAAGACAGAGCTACAGCTGCTTTCAGCGTTTCATCCATACAGCTTCAGCGAGTGCACCTGCAGACGTACGTATTTGCAGTCACTATGCGTGGGATAACCACGAGGGTGCTCCTGCTGTCATACGAAATTGCGCCCCCACCGTAACTCCAAGTGGTCGGTTACATACCCTCAATTGGCCTCCTCCTAACCAATACACGGCCATCACTGGCACCGAGGCAAAACCAGTTTCTATCGGAAAACACAGCAGACCTCCACTCTGCTCCCCAATGAGCTCTCGCTTGACACCATCTAAGTCCCAAATGGCTGTCGTTTGGGGTCAGTGGAATGCACGCTACAGGGCGTCTGGCTCGGAGCTGTCCTCGAAGTAACCGATTTGTAACGGTTTGTTGTGTCTCTGTGGTGCCAACTACTGTTCAAACTGCCGCTGCAGATGCAGTACGATGCGTCAGAGCCATACGCCGCAAACAATGGTCTACCTTCAAGTGGCCGCCTGGAGCCTGGTCGTCTTGCGACCGTACATTCTCGTTGTAAGTAGGCTGTTTAGGTTTTTATATTGGTAACGCCACGTAGCGCTCTGTATGAAAATCACTGGCTGTGCTGTGTGCAGTCTGTGGCTGGTTGGCATTGTTGTTGGCCATTGTAGTGTTGGGCAGTTGGCTGTTAACAGCGCGTAGCGTTGCGCAGTTGGAGGTGAGCCGCCAGCAGTGGTGGATGTGGGGAGAGAAATGGCGGAGTTTTGAGTGCGTGTAAGATTGGATGTCATGAACTGCTATATATATTATGACCTTTGAACACTATTAAGGTAAATACATTGTTTGTTCTCTATCAAAATCTTCCATTTGCTAACTATGCCTATCAGTAGTTAGTGCCTTCAGTAGTTTGAATCTTTTATTTAGCTGGCAGTAGTGGCGCTCGCTGTATTGCAGTAGTTCGAGTAACGAAGATTTTTGTGAGGTAAGTGATTTGTGAAAGGTATAGTTTAATGTTAGTCAGGGCCATTCTTTTGTAGGGATTATTGAAAGTCAGATTGCGTTGCGCTAAAAATATTGTGTGTCAATTTAAGCACAGTCATTTATATTTTTTCTAAGGGGACGTTTCATCGTGACCATCACTGCCAGCAATCACGTACAGTGGCTACATTCCTGCCAAGTCTTTCTGCAGTATCGCAGCAGGAACATCCAGCTTCTGTTACCTCTATTGCACGACCTCGTTCAAACTCAGTGAGGTGTTGATAATTGTGTCTTTGTCGCCTTAAAGGCATTCCTGACGAACATCAGCTCACCACGTCCAGTCTCAAAGCTAACTAAGGCTCACGACCGTTACAGGGTGCCTTTAAAGGAAAACCTGATTTGTATCCTCGTAGTGGCACTATTAGCGCCTCTCTTATGCGTCTGGCGCGAAATTTGAAGAGACACCATCTTTCAGTTGTAGAAACACGCCTACGAAATTTGGGTTATGTCGCACAACTCCTTATTTGTGGTGATGTTGATGTTTGGTTTGTGGGGCGCTCAGCTGCGAAGTCATCAGGGCCCGCACAAAGTCCCAATCTTCACACAGCCCAATGTAGCCACTTTCCCGGTGGAGATGAAATGATGAGGACAACACAAACACCTAGTGCTCGGGCAGAGAAAATCCCCAACCCGGACGGGAATCGAACTTGGGACCTGGTGATCCAGAGGCAGCAACGCCAGCCACTAGACCACGAGCTGCGGACTCCTTCTTGGTGGTTTTCTATTTTGAAATGGCAGAATTCACATTTTTTGTGCTGCAGCGTTTCCTAAAATTACAAAAATTACTTCGAAACAAAAATAGATTTTTCTTAATGTGAAAAACGGCTCCAAGGGACAACGTGGTGAAGTACCTACAAAAATTATTTACATATTTAATCAGCTCAGGTTAGTGCATTTAGGCCCTGTCTCACATCGAGCTTTTCTTTTTTGCATCGAAGTAATCTAAGAAATAAGAATAATTTTGATGTGAGACAGAAACGGAACAGTATTAATGGTGTGTAGAGAGGATGTGCGGAAACAGTACTAAGAATGAAGTTAATACCAGCAGTGGTACTAGTACTGCTTCTACTGCAGCCTCTCTAAGAGTAAAAACAATAATTATAGTGATACTAGCACATGCAAATTGTACTTATGGGTATACATAATTTATTTCTAACATGACGAGTTCTGAGGGAAAGAAATTTAGGCAGACTGCACCAGCTAAGAGCATTGGGAAATGGGGAAGATCTGCCTGGAAGGACGAATGGAAAGGAGTAACGACCGCGTACGGGGACAAAGGCAGACATAACTGTGGCTTCATAAGATATGTCATTACCTGTCTTATGAAGCTGGAGATGTTATTCAGTTCTCTAATAAAATGCGGAAGATTATTCCAGTGTTGGGTTCCTGCAACTAGCGTCGAGAAAGCGGCTCAGTGATGGACCGGGGCTCTGTGGGGAACGAGCATTTCTGCCATGTTGTTCAGGGAAGAGCGTTAAGGTCTAGGAGAGATGTGCGGGGCAGCGAACGTTGATAAGACAATAGAGGAGGCAGAACGTATGGAAATCTCTGCGCCCGTCTGCTCGTAGCCACTATAGCTCTGCATTTGACGGTGACCATATTCATATAAGGACCGGGTGATCAAAAAGTCAGTATAAATTTGAAAACTGAATAAATCACGGAAGAATGTAGATAGAGAGGTACAAATTGACACACATGCTTGGAACGACATGGGGTTTTATTAGAACAAAAAAAAAAAAAAATACAAAAGTTCAAAAAATGTCCGACAGATGGCGCTTCATCTGATCAGAATAGGAATAATTAGCATAACAAAGTAAGACAAAGCGAAGATGATGTTCTTTACGGGAAATGCTCAATATGTCCACCATCATTCCTCAACGGTAGCTGTAGTCGAGGAATAATGTTGTGAACAGCACTGTAAAGCATGTCCGGAGTTATGGTGATGCATTGGCGTCGGATGTTGTCTTTCAGCATCCCTAGAGATGTCGGTCGATCACGATACACCTGAGACTTCAAGTAACCCCAAAGCCAATAATCGCACGGACGGTGGTCTGGGGACCTGGGAGGCCAAGCATGACGAAAGTGGCGGCTGAGCACACGATCATCACCAAACGACGCGCGCAAGAGATCTTTCACGCGTCTAGCGATATGGGGTGGAGCGCCATCCTGCATAAACATCGTACGTTCCAGCAGGTGTTTATTAGCCAGGCTGAGGATGATGCGATTCTGTAACATATCGGTGTACCTCTCACCCGTCACGGTAGCAGTTATTGCTGTCCAGCGCCATCTGTCGGACATTTTGTGAACATTTTTTTTAAATTTTTTTTTAGTTCTAATAAAAACCCATGTCATTCCAAGCATGTGTGTCAATTTTTACCTCTCTATCAACATTGTTCCGTGGTTTATTAAGTTTTCAAATTTATACTGACTTTTTGATCACCCGGTATATAGTTCTGGCAACACCGGCTATAACCTTCTTCTTCTGAGCGGATGCACACATATTCCCCGAACTCTTACAGGACTTGGTAAGAATGTCTTCCTCGAGTAATGAGTGTGTTGGGGTGGGACACTATGAATGTAGTGTGTGGACATACAAGGTGAGAATGTGGGTCTCGCGGGAGGCGTACGCGAGATAGTCCCTGCAGTCGCGCTGTCCTCTATGCCCTCGGTGGCTCAGATGGATACAGCGTCTGCCATGAATGCGGGAGATCCCGAATTCGGCTCCCGGTTGGGGCACACATTTTCACCAGTTCCCGTTGATATATATAAACGCCCGTCAGCAGCCGAAAGTATTAATATCATTCTAATTTCGTTCTAGACGGCTGCAGGTCATCAATGGTGTCTGTCCGAAAAAACAGACATCATATTCATATAAGTATAATGTGGAGAATGTCTCGTTAGAGAAACGGAAATTTTCACTGAAACCACTGAAGAGAAGGTTCAGTACGAACTGAAATGTGTGCTACTGATACCCAGGGTAGAAAATAAGTTGTCAATACAGCAGAAGCTGCTGAGTATACAGGGGCTACAAAAATATGTGAACACTAAAATCACAACATGTTAGTATGCCTAACACGATGTAGGAAGCCCGTTGGAATTCGAAATACGCTACTGGCCATTAAAATTGCTACACCAAGAAGAAATGCAGATGATAAACGGGTATTCATTGGACAAACACATTATTCTAGAACTGACATGTGATTAAATTTTCACGCAATTTGGGTGCATAGATGCTGAGAAATCAGTAACCAGAGCAACCAACTCTGGCCGTCATAACGGCCTTGATACGCCTGGGCATTGAGTCAAACAGAGCTTGGATGGCGTGCACAGGTACAGCTGCCCATACAGCTTCAACACGATATCACAGTTCATCAAGAGTAGTGACTGGCGTATTGTGACGTTTTCAATTGGTGAGAGATCTGGAGAACGTGCAGCAGTCGGACATTTTCTGCATCCAGAAAGGCCCGTACAGGACCTGCAACATGCGGTCGTGCGCTATCCTGCTGAAATGTAGAGTTTCGCAGGGACCGAATGAAGGGTGGAGCCACAGGTCGTAACACATCTGAAATGTAACGCCCACTGCTCAAAGTGCCGTCAATACGAGCAAGAGGTGACCGAGACGTGTAACCAATGGCACCCCATACCATCACGCCGGGTGATATGCCTGTTATGGCGATGACGAATACATACTTCAATGTGCATTCACCGCAATATCGCCAATCACGGATGCGACCATAATGATGCTGTAAACAGAGCCTCGTCTCATCCGAAAAAATAGACGTTTTGTCATTCGTGCACCCAGGTTCGTCGTTGAGTACACCATGGCAGGCACTCTTGTCTGTGATGCAGCGTCAAGGGTAACCGCAGCCATGGTCTCCGAGCTGATAGTCCATGCTGCTGCAAACGTCGTCGAACTGATCGTGCAGATGGTTGTTGTCTTGTAAACGTCCCCATCTGTTGACTCAGGGATCGAGACGTGGCTGCACGATCCGTTACGGCCATGCGGATAAGATTCCTGTCATCTCGACTGCTAGTGATACGAGGCCGTTGGGATCGAGCACGGCGTTCCCTGTTACCCTCCTGAACCCACCGATTGCATATCCTGCTAACAGTCATTGGATCTTGACCAACGCGAACAGCGATATCGCGATACGATAAACCGCAATCGCGATAGGCTACAGTCCGACCTTTAGCAAAGTCAGAAACGTGATGGTTCGCATTTCTCCTCCTTACACGAGGCATCACAATAACGTTTCACCAGGCAACGCCGGTCAACTGCTGTTTGTTGTATGAGAAATCGGTTGGAAACTTTCCTCACGTCAGCACGTTGTAGGTGTCGCCACCGGCGCCAACCTTGTGTGAATGCCCCGAAAAGCTTATCATTTGAATATCACAGCATCTTCTTCCTGTCAGTAAAATTTCGCGTCTGTAGCACGTGATCTTCGTGGTGTAGGAAGTTTAATTGCCAGTAGTGTAGCTTCCAGTCGTCTCATAATGGATAAATACAGGTCATATATCGGTTGCAAGTGAATCGTATACTACTTTTCCTGCACAATAGTGACAAGTTCGGGTAACGATGATGGAAGTGGATAGCGATCGCGCACCTTTCTCTCCAAAGAAGACCACAAACGCTCAGTATTGAAGACCACAAAGGCTCAGCATTACTGAGATATGATGACCAGGGGAGATTCGACACTTCTCCCGGCTCTCAGAGAACCAATGCTGTATAATGGTAGCTGTGCGTAAAGGGTGCCCTGTCATCTTGGAAAACACAGTCGCCATTTGGGAACAAAAACCGTACCATGGGATGGACACAATTAGCCAAAATGGTCACATAGTCGGTGGCAGTAATGAGACCACACAGAGCGCCCATGAGGACCACGGAATATCACGATATAGCTGCTCAAATAACCACCGAATTATCTTCGTATTGCGCTCTCGGGGCTTATACTCCGCCAGAAAAAAAGTAAACTAAACACGACCCGAACAGGCCATGAAGGGCCAACGATACCGACCGGCCGCCGTGTCATCCTCAGTCCGCTGGCGACACTGGATGCGGATATGAAGGGGGGCATGTGGTCAGCACACCGCTCTCCCGGCCGTATGTCAGTTTACGAGAGCGGAGTCGCTACTTCTTAATCAAGAAGCTTCTCAGTTTGACTCACATGGGCTGAGTGCACGCCGCTTGGCCACAGCGCTAAGCAGATCGTATGGTCATCCATCCAAGTGCTAGCCCAGCCCGACGGCGCTTAACTTCGGTGGTCTGACGGGAACCGGTGTTACCCCTGCGTTACTCGTCCAGAAATTGGAAAGAATGTGGAACAAGACCAAATGACTTTCTTGCATTGTTCCACAGGTCAGGCTTTATGGCTTAGGCGCTACGTTTTCGTGTTACGGCCATATGCATCACTGGTGAGTGGTTTTGGAGTTCCAGCTTGCGCTGCAATTCCCTGCTTGCGGAGTTGCCTTGGTGTTGTTGTGGTGCTTGCAGTGTTCATGAGTTCAAATTTAAATGACTCTAAGCACTATGAGACTTAACATCTGAGGTCATCAGTCTCCTAGACTTAGAACTACGTAAACCTAACTAACCTAAGGACATCACACACATCCATACCCGAGGCAGGATTCGAACCTGCGACCGTAGCAACCACGTGGTTCCGGACTGAAGCGCCTAGAACCGCTCGGCCACAGCGGCCGGCTGTTCGTGAGTGCAGTAGTCAGTTTTGTAGTGGCTTTTGCACCTGTCGTCCTTTTATTTTTCGATACAATTCTCTTCAATGACCGTCTGTCACGACCCCTCAACACACACTTCCGTCCTCATTACGGCTTGGCAGGTGGCGTTCTTCCGCATTCCCCTGTATGCGGTATAAATCGTCGATATGCCTATTGGGACACCAAAAACTTCGACTACCTTGGTTACCGAAACACCCAACATAGACGCACCAACAATTTGGCCACGTTTGAATTCACTTAGCTCCGACGTAATGGACTCACAACTGCACAGAATGCCGTTCTGACCGTGTCTGACACTTGGAAGGTTTTGACGACATTGCAGAGGTGGCGTTGGCTGCCACATACAACAGCGCAAGCATCAGGGTTGGCCGGCACCTCCATATATATTCGAGCATGCATTTCTCGCTGTGTTTTCGTATTTTTGTCTCCAGCCCTTTTTCCACTTCTTCTGCAACTGTGGCAGAAAACTGGCGACCAATGTTTGTTATCGGATATTCTAGTGAGGTGTCTCTGTGAGGATAATGGCGACAGCTCTACAACTGAGGGTCTTTTTGTCGCTCAGCTCCTTGTGAGGTGAAGCTGGGTAGTCCCCCCGCCCCGTCCAGCCGGCTTCTTGGCAGTCCAGCCAGGTCAGGCTGGCGGCGGTGTGCGGCACGCGAGACTCGGTGCTGAACGTCTGTCAGTTTTCTGTACTGCTAAGTTATTAAAAACCGGCCTCCGTAGGAGTCGCCAGTGTTGTACTGACCCTGGAGAGGGGGTTAAACTTTTCAGTGCCCCGAAACCACTTACAAATGTCCTATAGCTACAGAGCCGTTTTCAGAAAGATCCCGTGTTCAACGAGTGGGCTGAAAATGAACACAGCTGTCAGGACAGCACCTTCTGGTGCTTTTTTTTTTCTAAATTATATTTTGATCAAATTATTATTCTCTTGTGAAGATTCAGAAATCAGTTGTTGTGAGTTTTGCACCACTTCTTGGCGGGAGGAGCAAAGACTTTTCAAAAAACTTAAGAACTGTAAGTTTATCTATATTTCACCTGAAATCGTTTGCAGAAGGCGTAGCGTTCTCAAAATTAAGAACACAGTTCGCATTGACACTTAATTTATTTGTGTCGTGATCATGTTCGATCACGACCGGATATGAGACATAGCAACTACGAACAGAGAAACCTAAGGGACCAGACAGAGCTGGAAATTTTCTTTGCTATACTACACCACACATTAAAAGAAGTTGGATTTAAATCACAAACAAGATAAATAGCAATGCGTCTTCTGCCTTAACTATGACGTTTGCCGACATGCAGTCGGTCCCTGGTAGCTGTATGAAAACTATAAAAACACCGTTATTTTTGTTGCTATTAATAGGAGATGGATAGCATAGAAATACTTTAAGTAATAAGCAGGCACGACAGCATTTGAGAGCACAATAACCAATTTAATTACCTTAGTCAGTATTTCTAAGAATAGGCTCCGTACATTTCAATTTTATATCTCGCTGGCTGTTTCTTTAAATAAAGTCCTTTAACATTTTCGACATTTCATCTTAGCTGCACACATAAATTCTTACATAGCACTGCACAATAGTAATATTTTATAATAACTAATTAGTGATTGCGGACCACGCCATATACGCGTCCGCCGTCTTTAAAAAAATTCACGAGTGTGTTAACAGAAGAGGATTACAATTCTTCAGCTGTCAAAAAATAAGAAACACAAAATATCTCTATCGATACAATTTATGAACAATTCGTATTCCGCGCCGTGGCGCTTAAGGTATTCTTTGAAATATCAGGTAGTCGCTGCTCAGCGAATTTATGTGTGCAGCTAAGATGAAATGTCGAAAATATTACAACCTGAAGCTGGTTCCCGGCCACCTCCGCCGTTAATGTCCACATCGAGAAGACACGATGGGAATTCCAAACCAGTATGTCAAAAGGTGCATAAGAACAGGACAGTTCACGTCTTCATTCAAGCAAATGTAACTTATTGATCTTACTTAAACATTGTGAAGCCGCCTCTTTCATTCAACACCACCTCTAACTCCACTCTTTCGTATGCTTTATGCACTTATCCACTATACTGAGCTATAAAATCAGAAGTAACCTATCAGAGCTCCACGCTAACCTATGGGAAATCAGTTTCCGAGTCTTTTAACCATTTCAGACTGCCTGATCGAGTTTATTGATAACTGAAGATGAGTCACTCCCGAATGGATGCAGACGACTCTCTCAAGACGCCGCCTCCGCTTCACACAGCCTACGCCTTGCCTTCGACACCCAGGAGCGCTGCAGGCTGCCTCTTACATTCTCTGAGCTCCGAGACACTCCACGACAGTGTTTCTACATTGAAGTGTCGGAGACTCAAGCGTAAGGAAGCCATTTCCAGTGGTCGTTCCCTGTTCCCACCAGTAGCACGCTTCTAGAAAGTAATGCTTCTGTCAAGTTTATTTCCAACATGTGCTGGAAAACACCAGCAAGTCACTAGCCAATAGCCAGCTAGGCTCCGACTACGAATCGCTTCAGGTGGATTAATTTGGAAATTTGTGGTAAGGTCTTATGGGACCAAACTGCTGAGGTCATTGGTCCCTAAGCCTACACACTACTTAATCTAACTTAAACTAACTTACACTATGGACAACACACACGACTACGCTCAAGGGAGGACTCGAACCTCCGATGGTGGGAGCCGCACGGATCGTGACAAGGTGCCTCAGATCACGCTGCTCAGGTGGATTACGGGAAGACCCAACCATGAACTCCAGCCTGGACAAATCCCCTGACATCAGGTTCCGCAAACTGCCTGTAGTTCGCTATCGCGATGAAGTGGATTGGCTAGGAATGATATGTTACAAAACTTACTCAGTGAGTACAAATATTAAAACGTATAATCATCTCTCACACTCTTTCACAGTGGGAAAGTAAACACAAATGTCCATAAATTCCATAGCACAATACGACTGTATTTCTCTCCTTCTCTTGGTTCAATGGCCATTAATTAAATTTTTAATGGAGCAGGGTTTCTATAAAACACATTAAGCAAACATATTACACTACTGGCCATTAAAATTGCTACAAAAAGAAGAAGTGCAGATGATAAACGGGAATTACTTGGAGAAATATATTATACTAGAACTGACATGTGATTACATTTTCACGCAATTTGGTTGCATAGATCCTGAGAAATCAGTACCCAGAACAACCACCTCTGGCCGTAATAACGGCCTTGATACGCGTGGCCATCGAGTCAAACAGAGCTTGGATGGCGTGTACAGGTACAGCTGCCCATGCAGCTTCAACACGATACCAAAGTCCATCAAGAATAGTGACTGGCGTATTGTGACGAGCCAGTTGCTCGGCCACCATTGACCATACGTTTTCAATCGGTGAGAGATCTGGAGAATGTGCTGGCCAGGGCAGCAGTCGGACAATTTCTGTATCCAGAAAGGCCCGTACAGGACCTGCAACATGCGGTCGTGCATTATGCTGCTGAAATGTAGGGTTTCGCAGGGATCGAATGAAGGGTAGAGCCACGTGTCGTAACACATCTGAAATGTAACGTCCACTGTTCAAAGTGCCGTCAAGGCGAACAAGAGGTTACCGAAACGTGTAAGCAATGGCACCCCATACCATCCCGCCGGGTGATACGCCAGTATGGCGATGTCGAATACACGCTTCCATTGTGCGTTCACCGAGATGTCGACAAACACGGATTCGACCATGATGATGCTGTAAAGAGAACCTGGATTCATACGAAAAAATGACGTTTTTCCATTCGTGCACCCACGTTCGTCGTTGAGTACGCCATCGCAGTTGCTCCTCTCTGTGATGCAGCGTCAAGGGTAACCGCAGTCACCGAGCTGATAGTCCATCCTACTGCAAACGTCGTCGAACTGATCGTGGAGATGGTTGTTGTCTTGGAAACGTCCCCATCTGTTGACTCAGGTATCGAGACGTGGCTGCACGATCCGTTACAGCCATGCGGATAAGACGCCTGTCATCTCGACTGCTAGTGATACGAGGCCGTTGGGATCCAGCACGGCGTTCCGTATTATCCTCCTGAACCCACCAGTTCCATATTCTGCTAACACGTCATCTTCCTGGTGTACCAATTTTAATGGCCAGTAGCGTAAAAGCAAAGCGTCAGTGTTACTGATTATTTCAGTGCCTAAAAAAAAATGAGACTCCAGCGGGACTGTGTTCCGTGGCAGCAGGGTGTAATATGTGCATAGAGGAGGATTGTAGTATTTGTGATTCATTTGTCAGAATCATCAGCGAGAAGATAGCGCTCATTAGGTCTTTCTGGGCACCTTCTGTTTTGGTTCTGCGGGCAACCATTGTGCTTAGTTTACAAGTGGACTGTGTTTGCAGCAGTCATTCTTGGGTACAACCTTGCCACATTGATGACGAAGTACTCCTGTTGAACAGTTTCAGCCATTCGAACGGCATCGGATTTTGGGCCTGCGGGAAGCTGGATCGGCGTATTGACCGACTGCTGCTAATGTTGAGCACAACGTATCGGTTGTGTTGTAACACTGAAAATGCAGATAAAATACACTCCTGGAAATGGAAAAAAGAACACATTGACACCGGTGTGTCAGACCCACCATACTTGCTCCGGACACTGCGAGAGGGCTGTACAAGCAATGATCACCCGCACGGCACAGCGGACACACCAGGAACCGCGGTGTTGGCCGTCGAATGGCGCTAGCTGCGCAGCATTTGTGCACCGCCGCCGTCAGTGTCAGCCAGTTTGCCGTGGCATACGGAGCTCCATAGCAGTCTTTAACACTGGTAGCATGCCGCGACAGCGTGGACGTGAACCGTATGTGCAGTTGACGGACTTTGAGCGAGGGCGTATAGTGGGCATGCGGGAGGCCGGGTGGACGTACCGCCGAATTGCTCAACACGTGGGTCGTGAGGTCTCCACAGTACATCGATGTTGTCGCCAGTGGTCGGCGGAAGGTGCACGTGCCCGTCGACCTGGGACCGGACCGCAGCGACGCACGGATGCACGCCAAGACCGTAGGATCCTACGCAGTGCCGTAGGGGACCGCACCGCCACTTCCCAGCAAATTAGGGACACTGTTGCTCCTGGGGTATCGGCGAGGACCATTCGCAACCGTCTCCATGAAGCTGGGCTACGGTCCCGCACACAGTTAGGCCGTCTTCCGCTCACGCCCCAACATCGTGCAGCCCGCCTCCAGTGGTGTCGCGACAGGCGTGAATGGAGGGACGAATGGAGACGTGTCGTCTTCAGTGATGAGAGTCGCTTCTGCCTTGGTGCCAATGATGGTCGTATGCGTGTTTGACGCCGTGCAGGTGAGCGCCACAATCAGGACTGCATACGACCGAGGCACACAGGGCCAACACCCGGCATCATGGTGTGGGGAGCGATCTCCTACACTGGCCGTACACCACTGGTGATCGTCGAGGGGACACTGAATAGTGCACGGTACATCCAAACCGTCATCGAACCCCTCGTTCTACCATTCCTAGACCGGCAAGGGAACTTGCTGTTCCAACAGGACAATGCACGTCCGCATGTATCCCGTGCCACCCAACGTGCTCTAGAAGGTGTAAGTCAACTACCCTGGCCAGCAAGATCTCCGGATCTGTCCCCCATTGAGCATGTTTGGGACTGGATGAAGCGTCGTCTCACGCGGTCTGCACGTCCAGCACGAACGCTGGTCCAACTGAGGCGCCAGGTGGAAATGGCATGGCAAGCCGTTCCACAGGACTACATACAGCATCTCTACGATCGTCTCCATGGGAGAATAGCAGCCTGCATTGCTGCGAAAGGTGGATATACACTGTACTAGTGCCGACATTGTGCATGCTCTGTTGCCTGTGTCTATGTGCCTGTGGTTCTGTCAGTGTGATCATGTGATGTATCTGACCTCAGGAATGTGTCAATAAAGTTTCCCCTTACTGGGACAATGAATTCACGGTGTTCTTATTTCAATTTCCAGGAGTGTACCTTCTGCACCATCCAAAATTTTGCGCCGTTTAATATCCATTGATAACTTGCACTGTACTTTTGATTCTGAAGCTGTAAGCTGTATTACAGAAACTATATTTAATACGTAAGCTATGTACTAGTGTATTTAATTTTGAGTGTATATAATTGATTGTAATTATAATGAAAATATTGTAAATTGCTACGTAATAGCCAAGGGAACTGTATCGATAGCAACCACAAAATGGCAGTAGCTGTGCTCAAATGGTTCAAATGGCTCTGAGCACTATGGAACTTAACGTCTGAGGTCATCAGTCCCCTAGACTTAGAACTACTTAAACCTAACTAACCTAAGGACATCACACACATCCATGCCAGAGGCAGGAATCGAACCTGCGACCGAAGCAGCAGCGCGGTTCCGAACTGAGGCGCCTAGAACCACTCGTCCACAACGGCCGGCTAGTAGCTGTGCCGTTGTTTGCTTATGGAAAGTCTCTGTAGCGTTGCGAGCAGACAGGAGGCAGAGCAGCTTGACTCGTGGAACAGTGCGGAAGTGTTGGTCGGGCGCTCTGGCCGCCGCCGCCGCGGTGTGCAGCTACCTGTATGACAGCGCCAGCGCGGACGCGCCTGATTCGCTGGCCCGCGCGTATTGAGAACACGTCAGGAGTGGACAGGCGGAGGAAGCTGCAGTTCCAACTGTTGCCTGTCCCGTAATTATCCGTGGCTCTGGAGACGACTCGGCGTTGTCATCGAACAGGAGCAGCAGCAACAACGGCAGCTCAGCATTGTCGTCGACTACATTCTTCGTCGTCCGCACAGCTACAACATCGTAAGACTGTTAAGGCATTGCCGAGCATCATTACTTTAAAATAGTATGAATAACTTGAATAATAACTTGCAGTAGTTAAAATATGTGGGGCACCTGTATTGTCATTGTCCTCTTAGACGTTATTACCAACCAGGGTCCCTTTCCTTTCCCTGTAATCACCGAGTGTCGTAAGAATATGAAAAGTGATTAACAAAGAGGATGAATCGAGACATTAAACGTTCTCCGAGGCCTGCAGGAACCATTGCCGAATTGCAGAAAAACGCGCAAGATGGTTGCGACAATGCCACTGGATCTCATTCGGCGCCTTTATGATCGTTTGGGTGCGGGGATACTTGCTTGCGTTGTGGCGGCAGGGGGGGGGGGGGAGGGGGCGTGGAAGTACTTTGTGTTTCGTTGCGACTGTCTGGAGACCCTGTACTGGGACAAATGTATTTAATCTAGTCCGAACCAGCCTCTGTGGCCGAGCGGTTCTAGGTGCTTCAGTCCGGAACCGCGCGACTGCTACTGTCGCAGGTTCGAATCCTGCCTCGGGCATGGATGTGTGTGATGTCCTTAGTTTAGTTAGGTTTTTAGGTTTAAAATTACAATGAAATGAACACCCTTAGCTGCTTACAGGCGTTGACATACGTCAACGGGGACAGATGAAAATCTGTGCCCCGACCTCGGTGGCTCAGATGGATAGAGCGTCTGCCATGTAAGCAGGAGATCCCGGGTTCTAGTCCCGGTGGGGGCACACTTTTTCATCTGTCCCCGTTGACGTATGTCAACGCCTGTAAGCAGCGAAGGGTGTTCATTTCATTGTAATTTCGGACATGTCCGAAAGAACAGGTACCATCTTAGTATATATATATAGTTAAGGCTCACGGGCCACATGACCATCTTCTTCTTCTGTGCGAATGCACAAACAGTGCCCGAACTCTTACGGGAATCGGCAACGCGCCGCGAATAATGAATATAATGGGCTGGGCACTACGAATGTAGTGCGGGACAATACGTTGAGAATGTGGGTTTCGCGGGAGGCGTGCCAGAGATAAATCCCTGCAGTCGCGCCATCCTCTGTGTCCTCGGTGGCTCAGATGGATAGAGCGTCTGCCATGTAAGCAGGAGATCCCGGGTTCTAGTCCCGGTGGGGGCACACATTTTCATCTGTCCCCGTTGACGTATGTCAACGCCTGTAAGCAGCTAAGGGTGTTCATTTCATTGTAATTTCATTCTAACGAGATGCATGGTCACCGATGGTATCTGTTCTTTCGGAAGAACAGATACCATCTTCGTATATGTATAGTTAGGTTTAAGTGGTTCTACGTTCTAGGGGACTGATGACCTCATATGTTAAGTCCCATAGTGGTCATAGCCATTTGAACCATCTGGTCCGAATGTGTTACAATATACTCGTACAGTGATGGACGACACGTGACCTCACTTGTCAATGAGACGACCTTCTCCTCAAGTGTGTTTTTTTTCCGCTTCAGTGTGGCTACAGGTTAACAGTTTTTGAAGCAGGTGATTTAACTCGTTCCTGCTACATGTTGTAATCCGTAATCCTCCTTCTTGCTCCAGAAGTAATTTAAACAGAAGTAATTTAGTCATATAAATGCGTTGCTATTGAGAAACGGTAAGAAAACAGTGCCCACGCCACTGAGGTGGACCTCGACAAAGTAGCGTGTGACTCGGACTGTGGTTGCAGCCAGGCGTCCCCCCACGAGAAGAAGGCTGACTGGACAACTGTGTCCAGTCGCCGGACCTGCTGGTGCTCCGCCGGACAGACAGCTACCCAGAGCGGCTGGACAAGTCGGTCGGACCAGATTGCGGTGACCCAGCGCAGGGCACGGTAGGGCAGGGCAAGGCAGGCGTCGCCACGCGACACACGCGGCGACTGGATCCGGCCACCGGCCGCCACGCGACTCACACCGCCCCGCCTCGAGACCCCGCTGCTATTCTCAGGGCCGCTCATCGACACCGGCTCTCGTCTGTCACTGGTGGTCGTCCCTAGTTTCTCGGCGACAACACTGCGAGTCTTGTGGGTGCCACTTGCTGCGCTGTTTGGCGTCTGAGTGATGAAAGCGACGTACTCCCTACAAAAAGTCGGAATGTCACGATTAAGGAAAGAGCAGTAACAGTAGAGTTTATTAGCCCTCAAAGTTAAGTTCTTCGTGGATATTGTTGACAAAGCCACACCACTGAGGACTAAAAGAACACGGAAAGCGTATTCCAAGCATTTCAAAACATCGACATTTATTTAATCGAGAAAATTCCTTCAAAAATGATTCAAATGGCTCTAAGCACTATGGGACTTAACATCTGAGGTCATCAGTCCCCTAGACTTAGAACTACTTAAACCTAACTAACCTAAGGACATCACACACATCCATGCCCGAGGCAGGATTCGGACCTGCGACCGTAGCAGCAGCGCTGTTCCGAACTGAAGCGCCTAGAACGGCTCGGCACAGCGGCCGGCGAGAAAATTCCTTACTAAAATCTCAGACATTATTGAGAAATCAGTAAATAACCTCCTTTCGTACTTTGTTTTCCTTCTTAATGTCAAATAGCATCCAAAACCTTTTCTTCTCCTTCGACAGAGCGGGGTTTCTGACTGTTGACACAATTTTCACCATAAAAGGATTTTCACCTGCCTACTTACTTATTTATTTTTTATTTAACCTGTTTTGGTTAGGTCAACAGCCGCTCTGTTACATCGAACCAGGCTTTCACACATACGATACCTTCTCCGCATCACAGTTACCTAAGAAGTAACAATTTTAATGTGACAAACTGTCTTAAAATGATTTGTGTGTCTCAAGTGACAATGTGAGTAAATTACTCTACGGACAAATAAACTTATTACTGGCAGTACTTGTACTACTGCTGCTGCTACTGCCACTAAAAGTGATAATAATAATGCCAATAATAATACCCTGGATAATTGAAGTTCAGAAGCACTTGACGAAAGCAAAAGTTGACGTAACATACACATCAGGCACGGATACATTCAGAAGCAAAATTGACAATTTGGAGTTCACTCCAGAGACGAAACCGAAACCATACCAGCCAAAGAGCACCGAAGAAAGAAAAAAAGCCTTTGAGGAGAAAATGAAGAAATATTGGGGAAATAAGAAGAACGCTAAGAAAGACTGAAAATCACCTGCTTATCGTTCTCCAATGAGGACATTCGCTAATAATAATAATAATAATAATAACAATAATATCAATAATGGTAGTCCCAGATATAGAATGATTTTATACGTGTATAAAATAGATGTTTTCTGATATACAGAGTGCTCTAAAATTCTCCTTATAAACTTCTAGGACTTGTAGATCGGACTGAGTTGACAATATTACGAACTGGAACCCATATCTGGTAACATACCGTTCCCGTGGTACAACCACTTGAAAATATGTTGTTAACGCGACTACTTTTGTAAGTAATTTATTCGACGTGTCCCTGGTTTCACAATTCTACGGTGAAGGTACCGGTTTCACGAAGCCGCTGCGTAATTGTGGCGAAACTGGTAGGCAATGGAGTCGGACGTTGTGGATGAAGATCTTCATAAAGGCGACAGCAGCTCTTCCATTACCGTGAGCTTCGCGATACAGAAGGATTCTCCAAACGTTACTCAACAATGTTGCTCCAACACTCTCCGGTACGTGAATGAGGCTCAAACCAGGTCAGAGAGGTAGAACAAGCGTCAAATTACATCAGCCGATCTGACGTAAGAACCCCCCCCCCCCCCCCACCATGAATACTCTGTTGCATACCTACGTACCAACATGTTTACAAACGGCTGTACTACGAAACAGGGGATCCAGTTCAAAATATTGTCTACTCAGTCCCCTTTCCAAGTGCTAGAAGTTTGTAAGGGGAATTATAGAGCACCTTGTAGCGAGTTCTGGGCAAAGGAAATTTAAGGATAATAGAGCCAAAAAAAGGAAGATCTGATTGGGAAGAAGGATTACAAGAGTAACGAGTACGTATACGAAAGATGGCGATCATTATTACTGCTTTACCAAATATGCCATTAACTATCTTCTGAAGCTAGAGATGTCATTCATTTCTCTAATGTAATGCCGGTGATTATTCCAGAGTCGGGTTCCTGCTGCTGAAAAGGAGTTCGAGAAATCTCCGCACTTGTCTGCACGCAGCCGGGATAGCTGTGCATATGGTGATGAAATACGAGATTTAACCTTTTTAAATGTTCGGATAATAAGTTGCCGTCTCTTTATCTAAGAATAGATGATGAATGCAGCTAACCGCTATTTCTGTGTAATGTCTTGTCTGTATAGACGTGTATCTGTTGCCTTTAAGATCCCTTCACCTTCACACATAAATCTATACAGTAAAGTAAGGCCCTCCCTGTTCTTGGTTGATCCGTGATAAGACAGGCGAAAAATTAGACTATTGGAGGATTATTAGTATTATCTCTATTTTCATTCGCTCCCTCTCTTTCTCTCCTTTATCTATGTACAGTTTTTAATATAATATTTCATTACGTGAAATCAGCCAAATAGGATCTTTGGTGGAGTCCTTCGTCTTGGTAATCAGCGGCTGGCTTGCTGTAAGAGATCTTTACATTTATTATTACTGTTAAACACTGCAGTCAGTCGGGAGAATCAATAGTTTGGACAATTTGTTCCTTTTACGAAAGATTGCGAATTCCAGATGTGTACGAAGCGTTTTTGGACGATTTAACACAGACTCAGTGATTGCAGGCTCTCTTCGACACAGCTGAAACTTCCCCACTAATTACAGGGCCAACGTGATCATCAAATGATTCAGAAAAAACTCATTCGTTCATTCACTCCAGAACAAAAACGTCACAAACCTTATTTATGGAGGAAATTGTGTATTAAATCCATCTCCATTACATATCCAGATCTCCGGTGATTCCAGGCCTTAATTATTTTCCTTTTACAGTCTCAAAAATGGTTCAAATGGGTCTGAGCACTATGGGACTTAACATCTATGGTCATCAGTCCCCTAGAACTTAGAACTACTTAAACCTAACTAACCTAAGGACATCACAAAACAAACCGCTAGTGGCACAAATGTTAATTGGCTCGCTTTAGCGAGAAGAAAAGCAGAATATGTATCTCTCAGAAACACGTCAATCCCTCAACAGATACTCCAGAAGCTGTACTAGTTACCACTCTAACATCCATAGAGAATGCATGTATGCATCTCTGTTATTTCAAAGAATAAACGCACTAGAAAATGCTTTGGCGTCGTCGAGCTGTCGCCGCATATATTACGAGAAAATCAGATCAGATAACTTTTCCAAAGTGAATGAATGTGGATGGTTTGATTGAAAATGATTAATTGGTGCATGATAGAGGGTATTTTCTGTGGGGACATTACAGAGAGATGCCCAGAAAGTAATGCAGCGCTTCTTTTTCTTCAAGAATTCTTTATTGAACATAATGAGAATTACACGCACAAAAAATTGTGGTTTATCTACACACCCTATTTTTCCACGTAATCTCCATCCCGTTCTATGGCCTTGGTACCAATCCTTGTCCTGGTGGCGGAGCCAGTGCTTCACTGTGTGCATCACCTCTTCGTCGTCCTCTAAATGTCTTGGACGAATGGCTTCCTTTAATGGCGAATGACAACATCAGCTCGCTGCAACATGTCAGGTGTGACAGCCGTGGATGATCTCTCCGACAGCTGCAAATCGTGGAGCTCAGCCGAACCGCCTTCTGATGACCTCACCCTCTGTGCCCAGCGACTAACTGTACTTCTGTCGACAGCAGATGTTCTATAGACTTTGCACAAGCGTTTGTGAATATTCCCCTCAGTTTGTTCCCCTGGAGTGACACATACAATGACGGAGCGTTGATGTAACGTACATCACCTACAGACGCCATTTTGAAACTGTCCTACAGTTACGCTTTCTGTCGGAAGTGAGGGAAACTTGGCGCGCTCACTCAGGAGACTTCACATAACACATACGTAACGTTTCGCATTCGTAGCATTGTTTTCGTCTGGAAAAAAAAAAATGCGGTGGATTTCTTTCTGGGCAACCTTCGAATGATCAATGAGTCTAACATCAAGGACACAACGAACACAGGCATTCGTAACCAGTGCCAGACGCCATGAGCTTGCCTGAGAACTGCCTTACAGGTTGAAATAGCTGTAATCAATAATTGGAAGTATTAATTTTTTTACAAGTTTCTTTTTCCGGCCAAGAGGGAAGACATTTTTATATCTTTGTAGGGAATGGAGAGATGCTGAGGCCTTCTTGCGTATTGCAATTACGTGCTCACTCCAATTTAGCTTTTCATCTACCATTACTCCTAGAGTCTTGCTCTTTACTGCAGGAGAGAAGGTGATATTGGTCTCATTTAGGGTTGAAGATGGTAGGGATTCCCGTTATTTCGGGCTAATGAGCCTAGAATGATCAACTAATACCGCTCTAATTTTTGGTGGGTTGAGCTTTAACCCTGTATCCTGCGCTCATTTTGATAGCGCACATGCACTGCACTTGGCGAGAAATTTAGGCTGCTAAGTTTGGCAAGTGAAATGTATCCACACCGAGATTCGGGTCATCTGTTATCTTTATTAAGGCAGAAGTTGTGCTGCGATATTTACGGACACCTGGTTGGTATTCGTGTAGTAGGTTGTTTGTGGTTAGATAGTCTGTCAGCTGTATATTCTCAGGTGTTGGAGAGTCCAGGAAGAATGTAAATAGGTCGGTAGTCAGGGGGTGCTGTGGCAACGTTCTTTTTAGGAAGTGGCTTAAGCAGCCACTGTTTCCAGGCCTCAGGAAAAACACTTGTGGTTAAGGAATGGATGAAGATATTTGTTATAGTGCGCAGTAGTGGGTCAATAATAAGTTATATCATTTGGACTGTGATGCCGTCGTGACAAGTACATGCCGATCTGATACACATGATGGCCTTTTCGACGGTATTGTAAGTAAAATGCTTTTGATAGAAATTTTCGTCGCTACTGTCGTTTATCCTCATGTATCTCTGTTTCGTTTGAGGTTCAGTTGTGGTCGTAGGTAGTGATACGTACCGATTGTTCTTCAGTTGCGAGTTCAGGTAAACGAAAAGCGTCTGAAGTCGCGGTATGTCGCCAGTTCTGCTTTCTTTCTGGGACATTCTAACGAGTGCGCCATGGAAATTATGTAATAGGCAGACATGCCACGTACAGATACATTGCAAATGTATCTATGGGCGTGTGACTATCGTACGTATGATGGGTGGGAAAAAGATGAAGCAGCGACACGTTTGAAGAAGAAAGCATCCGCTTAAATTTCACTCTGGAAGGACACGTTTGAAGAAGAAGGCATCCGCTTAAATTTCACGCTGGAAGGACTACTGTACAAAAAATTTATGTTTGTGACACCATGTACAGTTATATGCTCGTGTGTCAATCAAGACTTGAAACAGCAGCTTCGAAGCTGGTAAACCTGCCTACTATAGTAGAGGACACACATCAGGCACTTTCTGTAAAGGGATCTGATCTCTGTGAATACGCATTCCACTTGTTTACCTTCATTATTGTTCTATGTGTGTAGCACAGCAGGTGATAAATCAGAGCGTATGTACGCCCCTTCTCCATCCCCTCGTCTGTTACATTTGTCATTACTTAGAAACATGTAGCCGTCTGTATTGACCGACCTTGTGGGAATACTTTTTTGTGAACAGTGTCGGCTTTTCATTTGTTCAGATATTGCAAAACCTGAATAACTTTTCGGTTTTCGAATTTGGTCTGTTTTGTGTGACTCATAGAGAAAATGTATATTGCGGACACAAAGCAATAAATAAAGTAAGGATCAAAATGGTTCAAATGGCTCTGAGCACTATAGGACTTAACATCGGAGGTCATCAGTCCCCTAGAACTTAGAACTACTTAAACCTAACTAACGTAAGGACGTCACACACATCCATGCCCGGGGCAGGATTCGAACCTGCGACCGTAGCAGTCGCGTGGTTCCGGACTGAAGCGTCTAGAACCGCTCGGCCACCGCGGCCGGCAATAAAGTAAGGTTCAAATGGTTGAAATGGCTCTGAGCACTATGGGACGTAACTGCTGAGGTCATCAGTCCCCTAGAACTTAGAACTACTTAAACCTAACTAACCTAAGGACATCACACACATCCATGCCCGAGGCAGGATTCGAACCTGCGACCGCAGCGGTCGCGCGGTTCCAGACTGTAGCGCCACACCGGCCGGCAATAAAGTAAGGATTAAGGATCCAGAAAATAGCAAAATCCACCACTATAACAGAAATAAATGAGGCGGAAAGTGGGTAAGTTCTCATGTTCTACATCTATAGTTATATACATATTCCGCAACCCACCATATGGTTAACAGTGGAGGGTACCTTGTACCACTAATCATTTCCTTTCCTGTTTCCCTTGCGAGTAGAGTGAGGGAAAAAACAACCGTCTACAGGTCTTTGTATGAGCCCTAATGTGTCTTATCTTTTTGGCTCTTACGCAAAATGTAGGTTGGCGACAGCAGAATCGTTCTGAAGTCATCCTCAAATGAATGTTCTCTAAATTTAATCAGTAGGACCTCACGAAAAGAACGTCGTCTTCCTTTCAGGGATTCCCATTAGTGTTCCCGAAGCATCTCCGCAATATCTGCATACTGATACTGATCGAACCTACCGGTAACAAATTTAGCAGCCTGCCTCCGAATGGCCTCGATGTCTTCTTTTAATCCGACCGGCTGAGTATCCCACACACTCGAGCAGTACTCAAGAAAGGGACGCACCCGTGTCCTATAGGCGACATCCTTTACGGATAAGCGGTGCTCCCCTGAAATTCTCCCGATAAACCGAAGTCGACCGTACGGCTTGCCTACTGCTGTCCTTACGTGCTCGTTCCGTTTCACAGCACTTTGCAACTTTACATACAGATATTTAATCGAGATGACTGTGTCAAGCACTAGACAACTAATACTGGATTCGAACATTACGCGATTATTTTTCCTACTCATGTGCACTAGCTTACATTTTTCTACGTTTAAACCAAGCTATCATTCATTACACCAACTAAAAATTTCGCCTAAATCGTCTTCTTTCGTCCTACAGCCTCTCAACGACGACATATTCCTGTACATCAGGTCGTCATCAGCAAACAGCCGCAGACTGCTGCTCAGTACTATGATGCGAGTCGGTGTCCGCTACGTTCCGAGGAGCGAAATGCTGTTGAAAGGGTCCTGTAGTCACCTTTCATTAGTCCGGTAGCCCATTTTCACTAGTATTTCTCTTTCCTACCTTGTTTCTCTTTTCCCATAATTATCATAGTGGTGTGATTGAATGAATGTGGTTGTGTGTCACGTTGCTAGACGGTGGCGTAGTCTGCTGCAGAAAGTCTGCGATAGTCGTACAGATTCAGCAGCAGTGATACAGAATAGCCAACTCTCGTAGTGGTCAAGTCGGCAAAGAGGTTTTCGCTACTTGTGAGAAATCCACCTGCGTTAGGTTGGTGGCGGAAATGGCATCTTTGGGTTTTCCGGGCCACGCGGAGCGTCCAAGAGGCTGGAGAAGCGGGAGGCAGTCTGCCGCCGGTACCGTAAATTTTCCTTGCTTTATGTATCTTTCGTCCGTGGGGAGCCGACCACGTGGTTGAACATTAAAGTTTTGTTGGGCTACCGTCATTACTAACTGTCCGGTCTCATGTTTGTTTTAAAGAACGTTAACCGCTCATGATTGTGTGATGTGATATTGTTGCAACTTGGACACGATACCTACGAAGTGCGTCTCCACAAACCAGGTGGGCACGCGGGTGTACTGCGCAACGTGTACTGCTTTACGGCTTATTGCGATCAGGCAACAGCAGTGGTATGAATGATTCACACCAATGATTTTAGGTGTAGATTATAACGGTGAATGTATCGATGCTTTTCTTTAATGTCTTAGGAATAAATGATTTTATCCACAATCTTCTCTTGTGTTCCGAGGTTATGTTTTTGCACCTAAGCCACTCACCTCATAGCTTTCCCGTTAGCACATCCAACGCGTTTCCTTACGCACAGGTCCAGTGATTAGTTTCCTCTTTTATTTTAAAACAAGTGTTTTAGATTAAGTCTTATTTTCAGGTGTGTTGCTGGGAGCTGATCTTATGCAGTGTTCATGCATGTTCTATTTTATTTTAAATGTTTAATTGTCGTGAACAGTGCACAGTGCACGGGCAATACTATTAATTACATTGTATCCGCTATGAGCGACATCACAACGTATGCATTTTTGTGTGTTTTTGCTCTGTGATCAAATTAATTTATTTTCCGACTCGACCAAACCTTCGATTAGTTGTATGGTTAGAGTCGGTGGCGACCCTACTCTTCTCACGTTAATTTCATAAGCAATAAGTATTTCCCTTCCCAATAATAAGAAATAACCCGTAGTAACTGGTTAGTTACACTGTGTCCTCGTTGATAATGATATTAGATTGGTGCATAAGTTCATAAAGATTTCCCATGAGTTTAGCAAACACCACAGATACACATAGCCGGCCGCGGTGGTCTAGCGGTTCTGGCGCTGCAGTCCGGAACCGCGGGACTGCTACGGTCGCAGATTCGAATCCTGCCTTGGGCATGGGTGTGTGTGATGTCCTTAGGTTAGTTAGGTTTAAGTAGTTCTAAGTTCTAGGGGACTTATGACCTAAGATGTTGAGTCCCATAGTGCTCAGAGCCATTTGAACCATTTTTAGATACACATAACAGAGACTTTATTCATCAACAATATATACACTAAAGAGGGAAAGAAACTGGTATACCTGCCTAATATCGTGCAGGGCCCCCACGAGTACGCAGAAGTGCCGCAACACGATGTGGCATGGATTCGCCTGGAGTCTGAAGTAGTGTTGGAGGGAACTGACACCGTGAACCCTGCAGGGCTGTCCATAAATTCGTAACAGTACGAGGAGGTGGAGATCTCTTCTGAACAGCAGGTTGCAAGGCATTCCTGATATGCTCAATAATGTTCATGTCTGGGGAGTTTGGTGGCCAGCGGAAGTGTTTATATTAGAAGTGTTTCTGGAGCCACTCCGTAGCAATTCTGTACGTGTGAGGTGTCAAATTGTCCTGCTGGAACTGCCCAAGTCCGTCGGAATGCACAGTGGACATGAATGGATGTAGGTGATCATAGAGGACGCTTACGTACGTGTCACCTGTCAGAGTCGTATCTAGACGTATCAGGGGTCCCATATCACTCCACCTGCACACGCCGCACACCATTACAGGGCCTCCACCAGCTTGCACAGCCCCTGCTCCCATGCGCGCCTCATGGATTCGTGAGGCTGTCTCCATACACGTAAAAGTCCTTCCGCTCGGTACAATTTGATACGAAACTCGGTGTTGACGGGTCCAGGCGAGGCGTAAAGCTTTGTGTCGTGCAGTCATCAAGCGTACAACAGTGGGCCTTCGGCTCCGAAAGCCCTGATGAAGTTTCGTTGAATGGTTCGCACGCTAACACTTGTTGACGGCTCAGCACTGAAACCCGCAGCAATTTGCGGTAGTGTTGCATTCCTGTCACGTTGTACGATTCTCTTCGGTCGTCGTTGGCCCCGCTCTTGCAGGATCATTTTCCGGTCGCAGCGATGTCGGAGATTTGAAGTTTTATCGGATTCCCGATACTCACGGAACACTCTTGGAATGGTCATACTGGAAAATCACCACTTAATCGCTACCTCGGAGATGCTGTGTCCCATTGCTCGTACGCCGACTATAACACGACGTTCATGCTCACTAAAATCTTGATAATCTGCCACTGTAGCAGCAGTAACAGATCTCACAACTACACCAGAGACTTGTTGTCTTATATAGGCGTTGCCGACGGCAGTCCCGTATTCTGCCTGTTTACATACTCTGTATTTGAATAATCATGCTTATACCAGTTTCTTTGTGGCTTCAGTCTATATTCTCCTTCATTATTTACAACAAACAGTCTGTCAACGCTGGGGTAACTTTTCGATTTCCCGACTGTAAAAGTCAAGAGCTTTTGAGGCGAAGAACTCTCGTCGGATCATGTTAGGCACCCATTTTCATCCGGAAGGGAAGTTTCTAGAAGGTTTTTCGATGAAGAGTCCCATAATCCTTTACAGAGCGCAGGGGAGCGACGCGGGAGACCCGCGCGGCCTTAATAGGCAAGGTCCTAGTGGAGATGGTTTACCATTGCCTTCCTCCGACCGTAATGGGGATGAATGATGATGATGAAGACGACACAACAACACCCAGTCATCTCGAGGCAGGAAAAATCCCTGACTCCGCCGGGAATCGAACCCGGGACCCCGTGCTCGGGAAGCTAGAACGCTACCGCGAGACCACGAGCTTTTCGATAGAAAGCGGAAAAGGTGAAAATCTGAGGGCGCAGTATCAGGTGGATAAGGTAGGTGTGGAGTGACTTCCCAACCCGGCTCCCGCACAATGTTTTTTGTCAGTGTTAGAGGAGTTCTCGTGGAGTAGCATCACTTCACGCTGTCTTCCTGTTCGTTGTTGTTTGACTGCCTCTGCAAGACGTCTCAGTTGTTGACAATAAATGTAGTAATGGCTACAGATCGTGGAAGCAATTTGTAGTGAATCTCACCTTCCCTCTTCCACCAGACGCATAATAGTATCTTTTATAGATGTGTTGTATGGACAACTGCTGTTTTTTTTGGGCTGAACCATTCCTTTCTTTTCCTTATGCTAGCATCGAGACACTATTTCTTGTTACCAGTAACGATACAGGGTAGGAACAGTAGTAGTTGTTCATGAGCCAATTTGAAGATGAGCAAACAGAGATGCTCTTATGGTCACCCGCTGATTTTTGTGATTTAGCCTTAGAGCATGGGGTAAACAGTACATGCGATTTTTGAGGGTTCCCATTGCATGTAAATGTAGGGTGTTCGCAGTGATGACCATTGGTATCAATGCAGTGCTGCAATCTTCTTATCATGGATTGAGTTGTATTCCTTATCACATCGGCACTTATTGAAGCACATGCTCTGACAGTTCTCTCTCGCATATCTTCAGGTGTAGTTGAAACGTCTTTATAGACAATGTCTTTTGCGAATCCCTACAAGAAAAAATCCAGAGGCGTGAAGTCTGGCGAACGAGCCGGCCACGACACATATCTTCCGCGTCCAATCCAACGATTTGGGAATTGTCTCTGCAGCTCATTTCTAGATATCAGCGAAAAATGTGTCGTGTTGATACCACATTCTGCTCCTTTTTCCTAAAGGCATTTCTTCCAATTAGTTCTAAAGTTTCTTGCAGGAATGTAGTGTACTTCCTACCATTAAGATTTCCTTCGATGAAATAGGGGCCTATAATTCTGTCCTCCAGAATCCCACACCATACATTCAACGACCACGGTTTTTTGGTGCAACTTGCCGCAGCCAACATGGATTTTCAGTTGCCCAATAATGCCTGTTATGCAAATTAACATTTCCATGCTTCGTGAATGTAGCCTCGTTAGTAAATAAAATCAAATTAATAAATGTGTTATCCCTCTGAATCTGAAGTTGAGTCCGTCGGCAGAATTGAGTGCGACGCATTCAATCCGTGCCAGTTAATTCTTGGTGGAGACTGATATGGTAAGGATGATATTTACGGCGATGCAGAACACGAACAACACTACTCTGGCTCATGCCAGATTCCCTTGCGATTTGGCGCGAGCTAACACAAGGATCTCGAACCACAGTGGCAAGAGTACCAATTTCTGTTTCCTAGTTAGTAACCTTTCTTTTCCGGATATGTTTCCGATGCTTTAAAGAGCGAGTTGTTCTTAATTTATCATACACATATTTAAATGTGCGACGTGTAGGGTGAGTACGTTGAGGATACCTTTCAGCGTATAAGCCTCTAGCTCTCACTGAATTTTGTTGGCATTGTCCGTAAATGAGAAGCATATAGACTTGTTCTTCGAAGGAATACATCATTCACATTCGCTTGATTCGACGATACTAGTCTTACCGTTCCTATTAGTATTGTATTGCGAAACCGTCTAATGGTGTTTAGATGTTAATGGCTTGTCAGATGGATACGCCGTATTCAGCGAATATTTACTATTTGTACGATACACGAGAGAGAATTGTCAGAGCATGTGTTTCGATAAGTACCGATGTGATAAGGAACAGCACTCAATCCATGATAAGATGGTTGCAGCACTGCATTGATACCAATGGTCATTATTTCGAACACCTTCTGTAAATGGACGTTCATGCAACATTTGTGATCTTCGTTGACCTTCAAAGACCTTACTGTTACACATCATCGGATTCGCCTCGATAGGTGCTATTAGAAAATAAGTACCAAACTATAGCATCCCATTAAAAAAAAAACAAAGTTGACCTTCATATCTCTGATGCGACCCACCTTGCAACAAAAACCAACGTCATATTATGGCCCCCGTTGTCACATGCAATATTTGTCCCACAAACGTTTCAGCTACTATCATACTTTCGGAGTTATTCTAGGTGGCAATAGTTAGTGACTCACCCTGTATATGTTCCAATAAACATATCCATATATATATATATCTCTACATGTATATGTTCCATTTTTGCGTTGTATCTTTGCAAACTGCATAATTATTTCTTAGATTTACAGCGATTTTCGTTTTTATTTTTTTAATTATACATTGTCACTCCAAAGGACGCAAAAATATCAAATCTCTCACTTTTCCTTAAGAAGTGGTTTTTGTGTGTCTGAATTTGTCTGATACTGTAGTTTTATCAAGGTCCAATCGTCACTATGCTGGAATGTACAGAGAGGCCATAGAATGTCAAATGCACAAAAAAACAACTTCAAGGAAAAGTAGGAGGAGGACTGAAGTTAGACATGTTGTGAGGCTTAGCGTCAACTGAAGCAATCCCGGGTTCGATTCCCGGCGGGGTCAGGGATTTTCTCTGCCACGTGATGACTGGGTGTTGTGTGATGTCCTTAGGTTAGTTAGGTTTAAGTAGTTCTAAGTCCTAGGGGACTGATGACCTTAGATGTTAAATCCCATAGTGCTCAGAGCCATTTGGACTGAAGCAAACGACAACAGCTCTCCTGCGGTACGGGGTCCACAGCCGACGTCGGCACGACCGCCATCTTAAAAAGCACGGTCGTGGTAGCCTACAAACACATCTGTTTGCCGAGCTTGTTTGGGTACGATCAGCAATTAACGAAGTCTGCATGTCCACTGGTGACGTTCCCAGCACTAGGAGACGATACCTTACTCACACAGAGACGCCTCAGACCACGGCCTTAGGCCCAACTGAGGTACTTCCGTCGAAGCACGAATTCACAATTCTTCGATTAAGGTAACTAGTTTCTTCTCAAAAATGCTCCAGTTAATATTAATGCACCGATAGCTTTCTAAATTCTTAGCCTTAAAATTTTTTGTCTGATTTTTCTTAATCTAATACAATCATTTGTTATACGAGTTGTATCTTTATTTTAAATTTTTTTTAGTGACATATTCGTGTGTTTTAGCCCTTGCATCCCTGTGTTGATCTGGTACTGTCAACATACCATGCACGTGAATTGCGTGGAAAAGTGTGAGGGTGTCCAGTTTTTATTTTGATACAGAGAATATGTCAAGAAATTAGTCTCAGGTGTAAATAGAAATTGTAGAATAGAGAGTTTGAATTAAAAGTTATTTTAAATTAGAAGGAAGGTCAGCGTTGGCTGTAATTTCGATCATTTATTAACAGCAAAATCGATTATTGTGATCATTTCACAGCGTCTGTTACTGCTAATAACTAGGCACCAGTGCCTACGAGCTTTAATTTGTACGCTAAAGCACTGAAAATGATCATTATGTGATCGAAAATCGATTTTGCTGTTAATAAATCTTCGAAATTATGGCAAACGCTGACCTTCCTTCTAATTTTACTAATTATATTATCGTTGTGCACACAGCACTCTATGGAGTCGCCAATCAATAAAGGTTATTTTGTAATTATGGCATGTAGCATGGTTGACGCCATAGCATGGCTGCCGCCATAACAATGACGTCCACATGTTACCATTGCAAAAGAAGCTGGCTCAGTTGAATGAGGCGGAGTATCAGCAGCTGGTGGCAAGTCTGTTTGACAGCTGCAACTGCGCATCGCTTCAGCTGCTGTTCCGTGTCCGCTTTTCAGTGGTGGTGAGGTGGCAGCACTGATACCAGCGTTCGGATACACCAGGTACGTTTCTTTTCTTGGTGCTGAATGTTGATAGTAAAAAGACTTAACGTAAAGTGTTTGTTTCTTAGTCAAACCACAATATCACACCCATATCTACGTCTGTAATCCGAAAGCCACGTGACTCTGTGTGGTGGAGGGTACTTCTGGCAACACTGCCTGTTCCCCCTCCCCTGTTGCATTCGGGAATGGCGTGTGGGAAGAATTATTGTCGGTAGATCTCCGTATTAGGTCAAATTTCTCTGATAGTTTCAATATGGTCTTTTGAGGAGATGTATGTGGGAGAAAGTAATGTGTTACCCGACTCTTCCGGTGACGTACTCTGTCGGAATCTCAACAGACGTACTCTCTTGTCGCATCTGACACTCGAGTTCGTCTGGCGTCCCCGTAACGCTCTCACGCCGACTAAACCATCTCGTGACGAACAGTGGCTCTGAGCACTACGGTTCAAATGGCTCTGAGCACTATGGATCAAATGGCTCTGAGCACTATGGTTCAAATGGCTCTGAGCACTATGGTTCAAATGGCTCTGAGCACTACGGGACTTAACATCTAAGGTCATCAGTCCCCTAGAACTTAGAACCACTTAAACCTAACTAACCTAAGGACATTAGACACATGCATGCCCGAGACAGGATTCGAAACTGTGACCGTAGCAGCAGCGTGGTTCCGGATTGAGGCGCCTAGAACCGCTCGGCCACACGGCCGGCTAGAACAGTGGCGCTCTTCTTTTATCTTCTCCATCTTTTCTATTAATCCAGCCTTGTAAGGGTCCCAATCAATGAATCTGTGACTCTATAGCCCTCAAATGGTTCAAATGGCTCTGAGCACTATGGGACTTAACATCTGTGGTCATCAGTCCCCTAGAACTTAGAACTACTTAAACCTAACTAACCTAAGGACATCACACACATCCATGCCCGAGGCAGGATTCGAACCTGCGACGGTAGTAGTCGCGCGGTTCCGGACTGAGCGCCTGAACCGCTAGACCACTTTGGCCGGCGTATATAACCCTCAATGAAGCTAAATAAACGTAGTTAAGTACATACAGGGATGTAGTTCATTTGGGTATCTGCTGTTAAACTCTACAAAATAAACGCAGGTTGTAACGGGACATCCTCCTCTACCATTACTTTTTCTCAACAGGAATTGTATTATTTTTCGAATTTTGGAAGAGTCAAAATTATGTCAGCTGCTTTTCTGAAAACTTTCATAAAACTTTAAACACAGTATGTTATAATTCAAGCTAAAATTTATGAAAAGGAAATACGTTATTTTGGATCGAGAAGTACTATAAGAATATAATAGTTCCAATCCCAAAGAAAACAGGTGTTGACAGATGTGAAAATTACCGAACTATCAGATTAATAAGCCACTGCTGCAAAATACTAACACAAATTCTTTACAGACGAATGGAAAAACTGGTAGAAGCCGACCTCGGGGAAGATCAGTTTGGATTTCGTAGAAATGTTGGAACACGTGAGGCAATACTGACCCTAGAAAATAGATTAAGGGAAGGCAAATCTACGTTTCAAGCATTTGTAGACTTAGAAAAAGCTTCTGACGATGTTGACTTGAATAGCCTCTTTCAAATTCTGAAGGTGGCAGGGGTAAAATACAGGAAGCGAAAGGCTATTTACAATTTGTACAGAAACCAAATGACGGTTATAGGAGTTGAGGGACATGAAAGGGAAGCAGCGGTTGGGAAGGGAGTGAGACAGGGTTGTAGCCTCTCCCAGATGTTATTCAATCTGTATGTTGACCAAGCAGTAAAGGAAACAAAAGAAAAATTCGGAGTAGGAATTAAAACCCATGGAGAAGAAATAAAAACTTTGAGGTTCGCCGATGACATTGTAATTCTGTCAGAGACAGCAAAGAACCTGGTAGAGCAGTTGAACGGAATGGACAGTGTCTTAAAAGGAGGATATAAGATGAACATCAACAAAAGCAAAACGAGGATAGTGGACTGTAGTCTAATTAAATCGGGTGACGCTGCGGGAATTAGATTAGGAAATGAGACACTTAAAGTGGTAAATAAGTTTTGCTATTTGGGGAGCAAAGTAACTGATGATGGCCGAAATACAGAGGATATAAAATGTAGACTGGCAATGGCAAGGAAAGCGTTTCTGAAGAAGAGAAATTTGTTAACATGGAGTATAGGTTTAAGTGTCAGGAAGTCGTTTCTGAAAGTATTTGTATGGAGTGTAGCCATGTATGGAAGTGAAACGTGGACGATAAATAGTTCAGACAAGAAGACAATAGAAGCTTTCGAAATGTGCTGCAACACAAGAATACTGAAGATTAGATGGTAGATCATACAACTAATGAGGAGGTTGTTGTTGTTGTTGTTGTTGTGGTCTTCAGTCCTGAGACTGGTTTGATGCAGCTCTCCATGCTACCCTATCCTGTGCAAGTTTCTTCATCTCCCAGTACCTACTGCAACCTACATGCTTCTGAATCTGCTTAGTGTATTCATCTCTTGGTCTCCCTCTAGGATTTTTACCCTCCACGCTGCCCTCCAATGCTAAATTGGTGATCCCTTGATGCCTCAGAATATGTCCTACCAACCGGTCCCTTCTTCTCGTCAAGTTGTGCCACAAACTCCTCTTCCCCTCAATTCTATTCAATACCTCCTCATTAGTTATGTGATCTACCCATCTAATCTTCAGAATTCTACTGTAGCGCCACATTTCGAAAGCTTCTGTTCTCTTCCTGTCCAAACTATTTATTGTCCATGTTTCACTTCCATACATGGCTACACTCCATACAAATACTTTCAGAAACGACTTCCTGACACTTAAATCTATACTCGATGTTAACAAATTTCTCTTCTTCAGAAACGCTTTCCTTGCCATTGCTAGTCTACATTTTATATCTTCTCCGACCATCATCACTTATTTTGCTCCCCAAATAGAAAAACTCCTTCATTACTGTAAGTGTCTCATTTCCTAATCTAATTCCCTCAGCATCACCCGACTTAATTCGACTACATTCCATTATCCTCGTTTTGCTTTTGTTGATGTTCATCTTATATCCTCCTTTCAAGACACTGTCCATTACGTTCAACTGCTCTTCCAAGTCCTTTGCTGTCTCTGACAGAATTACAATGTCATCGGTGAACCTCAAAGTTTTTATTTCTTCTGCATGGATTTTAATACCTACTCCGAATTTTTCTTTTGTTTCCTTTACTGCTTGCTCAATTTACAGATTGAATAACATCGGGGAGAGGCTACAGCCCTGTCTCACTCCCTTCCCAACCACTGTTTCCCTTCTGTGCCCCTCGACTCTTAGGCGGGCCGCAAGATAAGACGCAGGCCCGTGAGGTGACCGCAGGGGGGCTCACGCCAAATTCCTCATGGCAGCGCGAGTCACGGTGACAATCACCGCAATTTGGATCGCAGTTTCAATATGCAGTTTCCTGAGGAACTTTGGCTCAGGCAGAGATGGCGACTACTTCTGCTATGTTAATAGATATAAGTTCAGAATCGGATTCCGATTCTGAGTTTGAGTTCGAAACGGTGTGTTACACAGCTTTGATGAAACTGGCTACTGGTTCTCACGCCGAAGAAGGCACGAGGAGGACCATATGGCGTGAGTCAGAAGGGGCAGAGTAGCTGGTGAGAAAAGCCATTGCTGTCGCCAGGGATACTGTATATATAGCCAGAAGTGGTCAAATTTCATTATTATCAGTTAACAGAAACCGTATTTTCGTAGTAGAAACAGAATCCTTTATTCATAAGGACTATCCAACAACAAATCAATTTAAACAGTCCTCAGAGAACTTTGTGTCATTACTCGGACGACAGTTTCGATTCTATATTGATATCAAAGACGTGGTTCAACCCATCTATTCCGTTTTCACTGGTAGATATGGAGGGCTACACGCTAGTAAGGAATGATAGTGTAAGGAACCTAGGCATCTTTTTTGATAAACATTTAACCAGGACAGAGCACATCACGAAAATTTGCTATGGAGTTTTAACAATGTCAATGTAGAATATTAACAACGATTTACAATGCAACTTACCATTTCGTATGACCGTTTCCTTGGCCACTTCCTCCCACTTCTCAGCTTTCAGCTTCGTTTTCAAGTAATCTTCATGGCTTGTACCATACAGAACTTTGCGAACACGTACGGCTTCAATTAGCTTTTCTCCCATTTCGAACTACCAACAGCCAGAACCACCGTGAGCCTCGCAGTAAACTGCGTACAGGAGACTGCGGTCCGCAGGGTCACCAAGCGCAGGAACTGCGTCACGTCACGCTGCGCTCTAACGTGCGCAGGACCTTTCAGTTGTGTGGTTCGCAAAAACTCACCGAGAGCCACCCTGCGTCACCTCACGGATCTGCGACTCATCTTGCGGCCAGGCTTATAACTGCCATCTGGTTTCTGTACAAATTGTAAATAGCCTTTCGCTCCCTGTATTTTACCCCTGCCACCTTTAGAATTTGAAAGAGAGTATTCCAGTCAACATTGTAAAATGCTTTCTCTAAGTCTACAAATGCTAGAAACGTAGGTTTGCCTTTCCTTAATCGTTCTTCTAAGATAAGTCGTAAGGTCAGTATTGCCTCACGTGTTCCAATATTTCTACGGAATCCAAACTGATCTTCCCCGAGGTCGGCTTCTACCAGTTTTTCCATTCGTCTGTAAGGAATTCGCGTTAGTATTTTGCAGCTGTGACTTATTAAACTGATAGTTCGGTAATTTTCACATCTGTCAACACCTGCTTTCTTTGGGATTGGAATTATTATATTCTTCTTGAAGTCTGAGGGTACTTCGCCTGTCTCATACATCTTGCTCACCAGATGGTAGAGTTTTGTCAGTAATGCCTGTCCCAAGGCCGTCAGTAGTTCTAATGGAATGTTGTCTACTCCCGGGGCCTTGTTTCAGCTCAGGTCTTTCAGTGCTCTGTCAAACTCTTCACGCAGTATCGTATCTCCCATTTCATCTTCATCTGCATTCTCTTCCATTTCTATAATATTGTCCTCAAGTACATCGCCCTTGTATAGACCCTCTATATACTCCTTCCACCTTTCAGCTTTCCCTTCTTTGGTTAGGACTGGGTTTCCATCTGAGTTCTTGATATTCATACAAGTGGTTCTCTTTTCTCCAAAGGTCTCTTTAATTTTCCGGTAGGCAGTATCTATCTTACCCCTAGTGAGATAAGCCTCTACATCCTTACATTTGTCCTCTAGCCATCCCTGCTTAGCCATTTTGCACTTCCTGTCGATCTCATTTTTGAGACGTTTGTATTCCTTTTTGCCTGCTTCATTTACTGCATTTTTATATTTTCTCCTTTCATCAATTAAATTCAATATTTCTTATGATATCCAAGGATTTCTACTAGCCCTCGTCTTTTTACCTACGTGATCTTCTGTTGCCTTCACTACTTCATCCCTCAGAGCTACCCATTCTTCTTCTACTGTACTTCTTTCCCCCACTGCTGTTAATTGTTCCCTTATGCTCTCCCTGAAACTCTGCACAGCCTCTGGTTTAGTCAGTTTATCCAGGTCCCATCTCCTTAAATTCCCACCTTTTGAATGGAATTGGGGAGAAGATGAACCACATCTTCCCAAAATTCTACCAATGAACCGAAGACGGGTATCCGCCTTCCCCACAACTACCATTACATGCTTGTCCCACTTCATATCGCTCTGTAATGTTACGCCCGAATATTTAATCGACGCGACTGTATTAAGCGCTAAATTACTAATGGAGTATTAAAACATTACAGGATTCTTTTTCCTACTCATATGCATTAATTTACATTTATCTATATTTAGAGTTAGCTGCCATTCTTTTCACCAATCACAAATCCTGTCCAAGACATCTTGTATCCTCATACAGTCACTCAACGACGACACCTTCCCATACACCACAGCATCATCAGCAAACAGCCGCACTTTGCTATCCACCCTATCCAAAAGATGATTTATGTAGATAGAAAACAACAGCGGAGCTGCCACACTTCCCTGGGGCACTCCAGATGATACCCTCACCTCCGATGAAGACTCACCTCTCGAATCTTCATAAAGACTAATGACGCCAAGAGCTGCAAGTAGGAAGGAGGGGGTAGATTACAAGGTGCATCTTAACCCTTCCTGTGGGCAACGCTGCCGACTTGCACTCCGACGCAGCGGGTGCTCAGCCTCGCTCATTGACTTCTGTTGCGATGAGACCGCCGCCGTGTTGTCGCTGTGAGGCGAGAGGCGAGTCCCGCGGACGGCGGAGAACAAACCGGCAGCCGGTAGACCCGCCGCGGAGGCAACCGCCGAAAAGTTGCGTGGGCCGCGGCCGCGGCAGCCGGCTGTAACGGGACCCGAGGCGGCGCGGCGCGGCGCTCTAGCGCGGCCCGGCGCGCCGCATTCCGACTGCTAATCAGCTGGCTGCTGCCACTTGGCAGGCAGGCTGGGGTCACGCCGCAGGCGCTGCCGCCGTCACCGCTCGTCTCCAGGCGGCGGCTGGCGGCTGTGACGCGGTTTCCAGAGAACCGACACCGAATTTCTGAAAGCGATTGCAGGCTCGAATCGACTGTGATAGCTCCATCGAATACCGATTTTCGTTTTACACGAATGGTGTCTGCAAATAAACTGTCCGTTTTCATCTGCTCGACGTAGTGAGGTTGTCAGGATATCCGTAATACTTTTGATTAAGAGAAAGTATCAAATGGTTCAAATGGCTCTGAGCACTATAGGCATCTGACGTCATCAGTCCCCTAGAACTTAGATCTACTTAAACCTAACCAGCCTAAGGACATCACACACACTCATGCACGAGGCAGGATTCGAACCTGCGATCGTAGCGGTAGCGTGGCTCCAGACTGTAGCGCCTGGAACCGTTCGGCCTCAGCGGCTGGCAAAGAATATCATTTCCATACGTACGAGTAAAAAATGGTTCAAATGGCTCTGAGCACTATGGGACTCAACTGCTGTGGTCATCAGTCCTCTAGAACTTAGAACTACTTGAACCTACCTAACCTAAGGACATCACACACATCCATGCCCGAGGCAGGATTCGAACCTTCGACCGTAGCAGCAGCGCGGCTCCGGACTGGAGCGCCTAGAACCGCACGGCCACCGCGGCCGGCATACGTACGAGTAGGAGGAACAGTAGAAGGAGATTGTATAAGAAGAGATATTTAAAATTCTTATCTACATCACTCCAAGCGTTCTGAACTGTTCTGTTAACCAATGACTCGCGTTGTGCTTAAGAATGCAATACGATCACTGATGGAACATTATTGTACAGCAAAGCTTTGGAGAACTGGGATGGCCATAAAACTTCCGAATGAGTAGAGACACATTCATTTTCCTGCACACAGTGTTCTACAATATTTTCTCACCCATCACTCATTGAGTCCGATGGCCTTGCTGGTAAAAGCGAAAACGCGTGACTTCTCATCTTTGATGTATCTCTTTCCGTCCAACTAAGATGAAAAGTTGCTTCTCATCAGTGAAATAAAAGGGGAACAATAACTTACAATGCTTACTTCAATACTCCTTTTTTTCTTCCTTTCAGATAAAATGCTGTCTCTACATTAACCAACATTTTTAAAAGCACGAAGAAATCTGGCAACCGAAGCGCGTTCCAAAACGATAGCCCGTTTACAAGGATGGGTTGTGGAAGAGGAAAACTGCCACGTACACTGCGTTTTCAGAATCGCTGTTGGGGTGTTTTCCTGAGCAACCAGAAGCAGTATTAGGTAATTAGATTATGTAAACAAGATTTGGAAGCTTCGTGTACACGCAGTGAAAGGAGCGTTTTTCATGCACATTACTGTATCTCAGTGAAAATCAAGTTGCAATGCCACTGCTTGAAAAACAGCTGGAACTAGTCAAAGCAAACACGGCACCTGGTATCTGAGGCAGGCGTATATTTTACATCCAATGCTCTGCGAAATTAACCCCACTTCTTGCTCATATTTATTGAGCTTCTCCAGTGCTCTCACGCATAACTGGAAAACAGAGCGGACCACTGGTGTTTACAAAAACGGTGAAAGTATGATTGCACAGAATTGCAGACCAATGTCGCTGGCGTCCGTTACAGGATCCTGGAACACGGCTGAAGGTCAAACAGAATGACCTCCCCAGGGGAAAAAATACTTCTTTCACGTAGTCAGCCGGCCGGTGTGGCCGAGCGGTTCTAGGCGCTTCAGTCTGGAACCGCGCGATCGCTACGGTCGCAGGTTCGAACCCTGCCTCGCGCATGGATGTGTGTGATGTCCTTAGGTTAGTTAGGTTTAAGTAGTTCTAAGTTCTAGGGGACTGATGACCTCAGATGTTAAGTCCGTAGTGGTCAGAGCCATTTGAACCATTATTTTTTTCAGGCAGTCAGCCCGGATTCGACGCGTGTGGTGCATAGCTTGATTTATTCGCACACGATATTTTACTGACATTAGACGTATGTAGCGTGAACATACCGTCTCCCTAGACTTTCGCACACTTTCGACGTTGACCCACGTCGTTGACAAACAACCGACACACGATCTTCCCCTTCATGCGAGTGGCTCTGATACTTGACTAAGAGAACCCAGAATGTCTTACTGGAGGGTGAACGTCCAACGTAAATGAAAGTAATATTGGGCGTACCTCACGGGTGGAGCTCTGATACTTCCCATATACAAAATCGATCTCTCAGAAAGCATCAGCTGCACTGTCTCAGTGTTCGTTGCGATGCTGCTGTCTACATCTACATGGCAGTATGGTCGTCGCAAGGTGGTAAGCTAATGCTGAAAGGCCTTGACAGAGTTAATACGCACAGTAATGAATGGCAGCCCCCCTTCACCCTTTGTTCCTAAATCCTCGTAAAATTTACGATTGTAGTTGGTACCTCTTCGGGGTTCCTGCCAATTAGTACCCACGAGCAGCAAGTGATTTTGAAAACCTTCATTACAAGCATTGTTGTTAGCATGACAGAATTATTTATTATCTGACTCCGGTGGTTTCCTGACACTGGTGCTGTTGTCGTAAATATTACGAATGTTTAGTAATGGTGTGTCTGCTTTCTAGTAGTCGGTATATTTGTTTTGTTGCACAAAGTTCATCGTAGTGTGGCATGTAAGGTGAAGTATCAAGCAGTTACAGTTAGAAGAGGGTGTTGCTGAGTTTGATATCGACACCAACCTAATGAATGGTTTGTTTGGGGAAGTAGACCTGAGAAGCAGCATCAGCAGTAGCAGAACTTAACACCCAGCTCAACCGTGAAACGTATGTTCATTTTGTCCTTCGAGCTAACGAAGAATGGCGATATTTTTGTAGCCACTGCTTAAGAGCAGTTTGAGCAGAACATTGAGCTAGGTCTTGCTTAGATTGTACTAATAGTGTCTAAGCCAGAAAACTCTACTCATTTTGCGTCTAAAACACTCTTCGACTTTTAATGATTACAATAATAATTTAGACCTAGTGCATAACATAAATTATGACTTCTTTTACAACAATATTTTGAGCAATAAAATAGTCATTACAGATATAAAACAGGACATTTTCAACTTAATTTATTATGTGACAAGCCATAAATTACGAATACTTTTGAATAAAATTTGGAGCAATAAAATTTGCGGTAGTTTAGTAGCAATGTAACGTTTTCAACTGTTTAGTGCTCTCGTGTTAAATGTGGACAAATACATTGCCCAATCGAAAGAGAAATAACTCTATAGTATACGATTATAAGATTCGTGGTGAACATCCATAACTCACCACATAACTGTTTAGGGTAATACTAAGAAACAGCATCAAATGTACGCAGACACATAAAGAGAATATTAGTAGAGGTGAATGGAAGAGTCCTGCATGGGACTCAGTCAGTAAAGGAAATCGGATAGAAGACATTAGTGCGATCAACTGTAAATATTAACCCAGCGTCTGGAATCGTTAACAACCAGAAGTAACAACAGACATTTAGAGAGTTGCTGCTAGGGTCTTACCAGGTCGCTGTAGTATAGCAGCTATGAAAGCGTAAGACATATGCTTTACAAAATCTCTTTGACGAAAGTACCTCACTACTATTGCGAGATTTTTTCATTACAGTAGTTCGAGACTGGATGCTAAATACTTGATCATTAGTTGTATTTGATGCAATGATGGCGGCAAGTACGTTGCTCCAAACGAAAGAGAAACGGAAGCGACTGAGGGTGAAACTTTGATTAGTGGGGATAGAAGCTCGAAGTGTTCTCCAGAATTGCTTCGTGTGCCACGGTGAGAGGCGGTAAAGTGCTACTAGAATTATTTGAGGATGACCCAACAAACATTTCTATTTGTGCTTATAAAAATAGCCTCTCGTATTTTCAGACAAAATCCCATTTACGAAATTCCATTTCTGCTGCAGATCGTATCACAGATATTTAGCGATAAGAGAAAGCTATTCCAGCTAGCAATATAGTACCTGCATCCAACAGTATACCATTTCAGGCATTACTCCAGAAACATATGAATCCATATATTGATCAATGTGTAAGAACTTTATGAAGGAAAACACAACATATTTAAAGGAGTAAGAACAAATGTATTTATCGTTACACCTCGGAAGCGCTATGACAGATATACACTGAAGCGCCAAAGAAATTGGTATAGGCATGCGTATTCAAATACAAAGATATGTAAACAGGCAGAATACGGCGCTGCAGTCGGCAACGCCTCTATAAGACAAGTGTCTGGCGCAGTTGTTACATCGGTTACTGCTGCTACAATGGCAGATTATTAAGATTTAAGTGAATTTGAACGTGCTGTTATAGTCGGCGCACGAGCGATGCAACACAACATCTCTGAGGTAGCGATGAAGTGGGGATTCTCCCGTTTGACGATTTCACGAGTGTACAGTGAATAATATCAGGAATTCGGTAAAATATCAAATCTCCGACATCCCTGCCGTCGGAAAATGATCATGCAAGAACGGGACCAACGACGGCTGTGGCCGAGCGGATCTAGGCGCTTCAGTCTGGAACCGGGCAACCGCTACGGTCGCAGGTTCGAATCCTGCCTCGGGCATGGAGGTGTGTGACGTCCTTAGGTTAGTTAGGTTTAAGTAGTTCTAAGTTCTAGGGGACTGATGATCTCAGATGTTAAGTCCCATAGTGCTCAGTGCCATCTGAACCATTTTTTTGCAAGTGACGGAAGTGCAACCCTCCCGCAAATTGCTGCAGATTTCAATGCTGGGCTATCAACAAGTGTCAGCGTGCGAACCACACGACGAAACATCATCGATATGGGCTTTCGAAGCCGAAGGCCCACTCGTGTACGCTTGATGACTGCACGACACAAAGCTTTACGCCTCGCCTGCGCCCGTCGACACCGACACTGGACTGTTGATGACTGGAAACATGTTACCTGGTTGAATGAATCCTGTTTCAAATTGTATCGAGCGGATGGACGTGTACGGATATGGAGTCAACCTCCTGAACCCATGGACCCCGAATGTGAGCAGGAGACTGTTAAAGCTGGTGGAAGCTCTGTAATGGAGTGGGGAGCGTGCAGTTGTAGTGGTATAGGGGCCCTGATACACCTAGATACAACTCTGACAGGTGACACGTACGTAAGAATCCTGTCTGATCACGTGCATCGATTTAACTCGATTGTGCATTCCAACGGACTCGGGCTATTCCAGCAGGAGAATGCGACACCCCATACGTCCAGAATTGCAACAGCGTGGCTCCAGGAACACTCTTGTGAGTTTAAACACTTCCACTGGCCACCAAACTGCTCAGACATGATAATTATTGAGCATATCTGCGATGCCTTGCAGTGTGCTGTTCAGAAGAGATCTCCACTCCCTCGTACTCTTACAGATTTCTGGACAGGATTAATGGTGTCAGTTCCCTCCAGCACTACTTCAGACATTAGTCGAGTCCGTGTCACGTCGTGATGCGGCACTTCTGCGTGCTCGCGGAGGCCCTACACGATATTAGGAAGATGTACCAGTTCTTTGGCTCTACACTGTATATGAAAGTATCGCGCTCCGAACCGCGGGGGGGAGGGGGTGTCCGGTTCCTGTTTGAACTTGGAACATGGGGTAAAGCGTTTTTGGTTCAGCCTGGAGCAGCTGCCATTTCTGTAGCCATTCAAACATCTGTCTCACTGTACGTATGTTACACTATATTAAGCAAAGTTTGAACGAAGAACCAGAGCTGGCACCCACGCAAATTGAGGAAATTAATTAATTCTTTTCCAAAAGATGTTAATTAAGCTGAATTTAATGCTCACCTAATAGCACCACTTGTATGTGCACCGTTCGGATTTTACGTGCAAAAACAGTCACATTTAAATAACGCCGGACTGGAGCGAGACTGCTTGTAGAAATTTGGTCTACAGGTGTATCGGACCTTGGTCTAAGACAAGGCTTAATCGTTTGAAGGAAACCTTGCTTTGGGTGGATTTTACGCTCAAAATACAGTTTTTCTGGGATGATTTTGAAGCGTATCGTTTCTATACTTTAAACCTCTGCGAATCAGTTCAAATTTTCACGAAGGTAGATAAATTGATAAAATTACAAGGGATTGTTTTTTCCAATAATCTTAATTTGTTGTCGAGATACAGTGGCTTAAACGCGAAATAAGTATGGCACGTCTGGCAAGTCAAAGGGTTTATTGTGCCCGACCGATTTAATGTTTGTTTGCTAAATTTGCCTCTGCGGGACGGTCACGCACCTGTAGTACTACACTGTAAATTCTTATGCTACCTTCTGCTAATTATTAACTGGGGGCAGTATTACGGTCGGCAACGGCCTTGCCGCAGTGGTAACAGCGGTTCCCGTCAGATCACCGAAGTTAGGCGCTGTTGGGCAGGGCTAACACTTGGATGGGTGCCCATCAGGTTTGGCGAGTGCTGCTTGCAAGAGGGGTACACTCAGCCCTTGTGAGGCAAACTGAGGAGCTACTTGACTGAGAAGTAGCGGCTCCGGTCTCGTAAAGTGACATACGGCTGGCAGAGCGATGTGCTGACCACATGCCCCTCCATATCCGCATCCAGTGACGCCTGTGGATTGAGGATGACACGGCGGCCGGTCGGTACCGTTTGGCCTTCATGGTCTGTTCGGGCGTAGTTAAGTTTACTTTTTAGTTTTATGGTCAGTGACGTAAATGAATATACTGAATTTCAGCTGGTTAACCTTTAGGAGAAAAACGTTTGTTAAAACTTTGTTTAATGTTGTGAGACAAATGACAACGGCAGATGTAGACATTTATATCTTACTAAAGTGCTAACTTTGGCGCACCACCTTTTTATTGAAAATTAAAGCTTACCAAATTAGTTACTGAAAAATTTACAAGTCCAAGTGTGAAGTTTAGCAAGCCAGCTGTCGAAAAATTTACATGTTACAAGTTACGTGTTACATGTTCTCAATGAGTGCTAGCGTAAGCTGACGCCAAGCACACCGGTCGGCAAAGATGTAGCGCGGAGATCGATACTAGGCGCTGGATCAAGCGCGCCTATCATGAGAGAGGCCAGAGACACATCGACAAGCAACAGGCCGCCAACGCCCTCTCGACAGCATGTATTTATGCCGCCGCCGCTGACCGGAGGGTCTCACTCACTCGACACACTGGTACACTCCAGTTTGGCGTATGTCATTCATTCGCATAGTGGGTATAGTTATCACAGACTATGACAGTATTTAACATCTGGAATTGTGACTAAAGCACTATTACTGATACTGTCTGCAAGAAAACTATTTCTGAAGTGCTTGTACCACAATACATGGACTCTATTGTAGTCAAGTATCCAGTACAAGTAAATAAAGAACTGTGTTAATCCACGTGTGCATTTGTGTGCTAGAAAGAGGATACCTGCCACCCATAACAACATCCCCTTCCTTGCTTCCTTGGTACAAGACTCTACAGTGCCGACGAGGATACTACACAAAGTTATAGTGCAGGAAGCTAACTGTCGAAAATTTTACAAGTTTTAGAACTCCTGCAGAAACTTTTACAAGCCCGTGCAGGTATCTCCCGAGACATTTCGGCCACGCCAGCCGCTCACCCACTGACACGCCGCACGTAGCTTCTCCTCGACAACCTCTCTGAGCCCACCGTTGCCAGCCAGTAGCGCTGCTGCCCTTTCACAGACGCAATCAGGCGATGTGAAATTCGGTAATTTACACTGAACTTGTTGCTCCTACACATATTACGAAAACGAGAATTTCACTAGCTTTCCTGTGATTCCACTAGTTTTTTTCGTTGTATCTTTTGTTTTCCTGTTGACACATTTTAATCAGTGAAACAGTTAACTTGCCTGTATTTGCTGTCACTTATTACTAAACGTAATGAACTTTACACGGCTACAGATAGCTACTGCTTCATACTATGAGGTGCATTCAAGTTCTAAGGCCTTCGATTTTTTTTCTCCCAACTGGAAAAAGATAGAAACATGCGCATTGTTTTAAAATGAGGCCGCGTTCATTGTCAATACGTCCCAGAGATGGCAGCACCGTACGGCAGATGGAATTTTACCGCCAGCGGCGAGAATGACAACTGTTTTAAATACTTAAAATGGCGACGTTTTCCTTACTTTAACAACGTGCAATCATTCGTTTTCTGAATTTGCGTGGTGTGAAACCAAATGAAATTCATCGACAGTTGAAGGAGACATGTGGTGATAGAGTTATGGATGTGTCGAAAGTGCGTTCGTGGGTGTGACAGTTTAATGAAAGCAGAACATCGTGTGACAACAAACCGAAACAACCTCGGGCTCACACAAGCCGGTCTGACGACACGATCGAGAAAGTGGAGAGAATTGTTTTGGGGGATCGCCGAATGACTGTTGAATAGATCGCCTCCAGAGTTGGCATTTCTGTGGGTTCTGTGCACACAATCCTGCATGACGACCTGAAAATGCGAAAAGTGTCATCCAGGTGGGTGCCACGAATGCTGACGGACGACCACACGGCTGCCCGTATGGCATGTTGCCAAGCAATGTTGGCGCGCAACGACAGCATGAATGGGACTTTCTTTTCGTCGGTTGTGACAATGGATGACACGTGGATGCCATTTTTCAATCCAGAAAAAAAGCGCCAGTCAGCTCAATGGAAGCACACAGATTCACTGCCACCAAAAAAAATTTCGGGTAACCGCCAGCGCTGAAAAAAAGATGGTGTCCGTGTTCTGTGACAGCGAGGGCGTAATCCTTACCCATTGCGTTCCAAAGGGCACTACGGTAACAGGTGCATCCTACGAAAATGTTTTGAAGAACAAATTCCTTCCTGCACTGCAACAAAAACGTCCGGGAAGGGCTGCGCGTGTGCTGTTTCACCACGACAACGCACCCGCACATGGAGCTAAGGTTACGCAACAGTTTCTTCGTGATAACAACTTTGAAGTGATTCCTCATGCTCCCTACTCACCTGACCTGCTCCTAGTGACTTTTGGCTTTTTCCAACAATGAAAGACACTGTCTGTGGCCGCACATTCACCAGCCGTGCTGCTATTGCCTCAGCGATTTTCCAGTGTTCAAAACAGACTCCTAAAGAAGCCTTCGCCGCTGCCATGGAATCATGGCGTCTGCAGGGCGATTACGTCGAGAAGTAACGCCAGTTTCATCGATTTTGGGTGAGTAGTTAATTAGAAAAAAAAAAATCGGAGGCCTTAGAACTTGAATGCACCTCGTACCACTACATTTATTAATTCGTGATTTTTTTTGCGTTAAAATAGATTTCTTAATTCTCAGATTTAACACCCCAGCTCGTAATTCAATATACACTGTCCGGTCACACTGAGGTGACCACCTGTCAAAAGCCTGAGTAGCCACCTTGTGCAGCGCAGAGGTGCGGGACGGGAGTCAGTGACGTTCTGGAACGTACCGATAGCGCTGTGAGCCACACCACCTGCAGTTACCGGGATAATCTGCGCTAGGTTTGTCGCCACGAGCAGCTCGATAGAGGCGGTCCCACACTTTCTCGGCTGGCTTTAAATCCGGGGAGTCTGGTGGCGAGGGTAGGACGATAAACTTAGCCTGGTGGTCTTCGAACCACACACGTACACTGCAAGCTGTGTGACATGTTACATTGTCCTGGTGGTACCCGTGTGGTCTAACGCGCCTTGTCACGGTTCGCGCGGCTCTCCCGTCGGAGGCTCGCGTCCTCCCTCGGGCATGGGCGTGTGTGTGTGTGTGTGTGTGTTGTCCTCAGCGTAAGTTAGTTTAATTCGTGTGTAAGCCTAGGGACCGATGACCTCAGCAGTTTGGTCCCATAGAACCTTACCACCAATTTCCAATTTTCTGCTGATAGATGCAATCAAGCCGAGGAGAAACAAACAGCATGTAGGGGTGGACGTGGCACCGTGGCAACTTGTGTTGATCCAGAGTGCCTGCCAGAATGACGAGATCAGCCAGGGAATGCCACGGTATTTGCTTTCAGGTGTTACACACCGTACACGCCAACAGCCATCTGTCCGATGGAGCACCTACATCTACATCTACATTTATACTCCGCAAGCCACCCAACGGTGTGTGGCGTAGGGCACTTTACGTGCCACTGTCATTACCTCCCGTTCCTGTTCCAGTCGCGTATGGTTCACGGGAAGAACGACTGCCGGAAAGCCTCCGTGCGCGCTCGAATCTCTCTAATTTTACATTCGTGATCTTCTCGGGAGGTATAAGTAGAGGGAAGCAATATATTCGATACCTCATCCAGAAACGCACCCTCTCGAAACCTCGACAGCAAGCTACATCGTGATGCAGAGCGCCTCTCTTGCAGAGTCTGCCACTTGAGTTTGTTAAACATCTCCGTAACGCTATCACGGTTACCAAATAACCCTGTGACGAAACGCGCCGCTCTTCTTTGGATCTTCTCTATCTCATCTGTCAACCCGACCTGCTACGGATCCCACACTGCTGAGCAATACTCAAGTATAGGTCGAACGAGTATTTTGTAAGCCACCTCCTTTGTTGATGGACTACATTTTCTAAGGACTCTCCCAATGAATCTCAACCTGGCACCCGCCTTACCAATAATTAATTTTATATGGTCATTCCACTTCAAATCGTTCCGTACGCATACTCTCAGATATTTTACAGAAGTAACTGCTAACAGTGTTTGTTCCGCTGTCATATAATCATACTATAAAGGATCCTTCTTTCTATGTATTCGCAATACATTACATTTGTCTATGTTAAGGGTCAGTTGCCACTCCCTGCACCAAGTGCCTATCCGCTGCAGATCTTCCTGCATTTCGCTGCAATTTTCTAATGCTGCAACTTCTCATCATCCGCGAAAAGCCTCATGTAACTTCCGACACTATCTACTAGGTCATTTATATATATATTGTGAAAAGCAATGGTCCCATAACACTCCCCCTGCGGCACACCAGAGGTTACTTTAACGTCTGTAGACGTCTCTCCATTGAGAACAACATGCTGTGTTCTGTTTGCTGAAAACTCTTCAATCCGGCCACACAGCTGGAGCCTGTATCTAATATTTTCTGGGTCTCATGAACAAATAAAGCGAGTTGGGTCTCACACGATCGCTGTTTCCGGAATCCATGTTGATTCCTACAGAGTATATTCTGGGTTTCCAGAAATGACATGATACGCGAGCAAAGACGTGACTGATCTGAAAATCTCAGTTCTCGCCAATCAGTGGACGTCCGGTTGTGGAACCGACGTGCAAATTCCAGCCTGGGTCGCCGAGAAACAGCAATCAGCATGGGCGCATGAACCAAGCACGATTATTCACCTGTACTCACCTTCGCAACCGCCATCTATGGTCCGCTGTGAACCACAGTTGCCCTGACGCCGGTTTTTGGAGAGTGCCATTTCGCCATGCGCAGTGTACTTTATCCACGGTGGGACGCGAATAGTTCATAAACTAAACCATTTCGGAAATGCTTCGACCTTTGGCCTGAAAGCCAATGGACGTCAGATAAATCACTCCGTTTCCGCATTACGAAGACTATTGTACTGTTTTCCGCGTCCCCCAAAATGCTTTATATACCCTCCACTGCTTGTGTTGCCACCTGGCGCCTGTGAGTGGTTACGGTACGTTGACACCGAGCGTAGGCGGTGGTCACGTTAATGTGACTGGACCGTGTATATTACATAAATAAAAATTCTGAAACTGTATTTCGACAGTGCTGTTCACGTAGTATTTATAGGTGCTTGTGGATCCTTAACGCGTTTTGGAATTATTAACTTCTTATGTCAAAAAGTAATTTCAAACATTACCTCTTTAACATTTTAGTGGTGTTCTGTCAAACGAGTGGGCGTTTAGACGCTCTTCTTCTCGCTTTTATATTTGAACTGGAGTCACTTCCTGTCTTTTAACTTTGTTGGTTTTGCTTTCATATATTTTGTGGTCGCGAAATGGCCATCGGCCACTTGCGCGCCCTGGACAGACAGAGGCGCCGCCTGCGACTCTTTGGGCCACGCACCGCCCTCCTGCTAGCCGGCCAACTTGGTGGGTTTCTTCTCTTCTCTCCAAAACCAGAAGCCGAAGCGTCTAGCAGAAGACATCTCCAGCCTCCACATCCTGTGCTACCTATATACCTGTGCTGCTGCCCTGCCCTTGTCAGGAGTCGAGAGAAAGGCTCTAAGCACTATGGGGCTTAACATCTGAGGTCATCAGTCCCCTAGGCTTAGAACTACTTAAACCTAACTAACCTAAGGACATCACACACATCCGTGTCCGAGGAAGGATTCGAACCTGCGACCGTAGCAGCAGCGCGGTTCCGGACTGAAGCGCCTAGAACCGCTCGGCCACAGCGGACGGCTCGCGAGAAAGCAGCGTGCGTCTAGCCACATCTCTTTGTAATCTCTCAGCTGTGACTGTTCACAGAAGTACCAAGCGTGCAACTGCGAAATTGTATGAAAATACATTATTTATTCAATCACCTGCACCACAACGTCAAAAATTTTATGAAAGGATTCTTATCAAAGGCCTTTCTCAACAGAAAGTGTAACTTTTATCCATTACGGATGAAGATCACTGCGGCTATGATGAATAAAAGTTACTTTAAATTATTACAACCAGCCGCCTTTTGTTTGATTTTCAATTTTTATTATCCCATTACCGCTTTCGAAGAGCCTAGCAATTCATCATCAGATGGTACGTATTTATTGATCGTCTGCAGCAGTGTGTGAGTCGTGTAGAGTTATCAGTATCCGTTGAAAACATAACGAATGTGTTCCAGTGACTTTAATTGCACTGCATTTTACACACTGAAGTGAGTTGGGAAACATTCATCATATTTCCCAGAATACTGTGTACACCAACATTAAGCCAACGGATACTAATAACTCTACATGTCTTGCAAGCTGCTGCAGACAATCAATAAATATCTACTATCTGATGATGAATCGATAGGTGGTTCGAAACCGCTAATTGGATAATAAAAGAATTGAAGAACAAAACAAAACGCGACTGGTTGCAATAATTTCAAGAAACCTTCATTCTCGTTTTACAGCGTAATACGGGCCTAAATCAGATAGTCTCTGTATATATATGAAGATAGTAACTGTTCTCGAAAGAAGATATACCATTGATGACTGTGCAGCTTCTCTAGAATAAATGATAATTAATTGAAACCCTCAGCTGCCGACAGGGGTTGTTAATATACCTCGATGGGGACAGCTAAAAATGTGTGTCCCGACCGGGACTCGAACCTGGTATCTCCTGCTTACATGGCAGACGCTCTATCCATCTGAGCCATCGAAGACACAGATGAATAGAGCGACTGCAGGGACTTATCCCTTGCACGCTTCTCGTGATACCTACATTCCCATGTCCACAGCACATTTTCAGCTGTCTCCATCGAGGTATATCAACAACACCTGTCGGCAGCTGAGGGTTTCAATTAATTATCATTTATTCTAGAGAAGCTGCACGGTCATCAATGGTATATGTTCTTTCGAGAACAGTTACTATCTTCATATACGTAATTAAAAGGCTATCCAGCCATTGACCTTCGTCTGTGCGAATGCGCACAGGTTGCCCGAACTCTTGCGGGAATCGTCACCTTAGTGTGCGCGAGTAATGAGTGGATGGGCAAATATCGATAAGGTACATTACGTATGTAGATTTTGGACAGTTGGGAATGTGGGTCTCACGGGAAGAGTGCAAAGGATAAATTTCTGCAGTCCCGATACTCGTATGTGTCCTCCGTGGCTCAGCTGGATAGAGCGTCTGCCATGTAAGCGGGAGATCCCCGGTTCGAGTCACGGTCGGGGCACACATTTTCAGCTGTCCCCATCTAGGTATATCAACAACACCTGTCGGCATCTGAGGCTCTCAATTAATTATCATTTAGTCTCTGTATAGGCTGCCTGCCACACAGTTTTGGTTTTTCATAACGAGGCGTGTTATCGCTTCTGTACTGATCAGTACTGTGCTACTTTTGTGTATTTAAAACTGCTGCATGGTACGTTTTCCTTCGAAGAGAAGCGCTCCTACTCAGACCCGTCGCAGAGTCGCAGTCGGCGGACGGCGCCCTGGCGATCGGCCTGTCCTGGAGTGAATGTCAAATTAAATTCCTTTCAGCCGTCAATTTTCAACCTTATTTTGTTTGGCAACCATTTTCAGGGTTTTATTACGTTATGTTCGGGCCCCTGACCGACGTGTAGGAAGAACCTACCTCGGTTGTGACCAAAACAGGGGCCAGCAATACGCACTGTTTAGTCGGCAGGTGATGGCTGAAGTGATCACTGTAGCAAGTAGATATGTACTAATACCAGTATTGCTGGCCCCTGTTTTGATCACAACCGAGGTAGATACTTCCTACACGTCGGTCAGAGACCTGAAGATGGCGTAGTACAACACTGAAACTGGTTGCAAAATAAAATAAGGTTGAAAATTGACGGCTGAAAGGTATTTAATTTGTTATACTCTTTCGAAGAGCCGAGCCCGCAACCATCTCTTAAAAGATGGACATACAGAGACTTGTCCAGGAGTGCGTCACGACTCGCGCAGTGTTCGACTGCAGGTGGTGGGTCCTTGCCTTTCGGTTTTCCTGGCTCGAATCCTGTTACGGCACACTTTTTTAATCCGTCAGGAAGTTTCAAATGACGACCCACTCTACTGTAGGTTGATAATTTATTCGTGAACCAACACGTTTGTGCGTGCATATTACCGTTCGTTAAACACTTTGCTCAGCAGAAGGAAGCTTCGAGATCTTCAGAGGTAACTGCGATAGCATTAGAATGTAATTATCCGTCTCTCTTTTCCAAAAATCCGTTACTGCTCAAAACTGCCTCTGCATCAGTCAGCGCATGTTTACACACTCCGCTGGCCACTGTGGACTGTATGCCGAAGGGCACATCACACTAATACTGACGACTCGCTGGCGTATTCCGTTGCTGTATTTGTGGAAAGAAAAGTGATTGGCTACACCCTACATCTGCAGGTATCCGAATGTCTCTCATCTTACTGTGATGGTCTCAAAGCGAGATGCACACCGTCAATGAAGAAAGTTTCCAGACTGGCCTGATAAAAAGTAGAGAAAAATGAAGATGGTGGTTGTAATGCTTCACTTCTGCGTAGTCTCATCTCGCTTTAGTAAAATCCACAGAAAGTTCATACAACGACGTGTAAATGTCAGGGAAGTCCTCCTGCGGGACGTTGTTGAACTGGCGCGTCAAATGGTTCAAATGGCTCTGAGCACCATGGGTCTTAACTTCTGAGGTCATCAGTAACCTAGAACTTAGAACTACTTAAACCTAACTAACCTAAGGACATCACACACATCCATGTCCGAGGCAGTATTCGAACTAGAACCGCCCGGCCACTCTAGCCGGCAACTGGCGCGTCACATTGCTCAAATGTCATTTATGTCGCCTAAGCGCTGACCCTTCATGCGAATTTCTACATTTTACCTGTTTGTGTTAGGTTCGTATCGATAACACCAAGTTTCATCATCCGTGCCAATTTTTCACGGAAAGAGTAGTCGGTGTTTTGTATTTCAGTCAAGTCGCGGCAGGCGTTCAGGCTTTGTTGTTTTTGTTCGGGAGTGACGGTATGCGGAGAAAACGTTGCACACACTTTCCCCTTCTTTAAAATATTCTGGAGGATGTAGTGAACACTTGGTGTAGAGACGTCGCTACAGAGTGATCCGAGACACGCTAGAACCGCGCGTTGACTCCTACACACCGCCCGCTCGCAACTGACTGGTCGAATTCGGATCTGGTTTTTTGCAGTTGTTAATTCAATCTGCCGTCGGAGCTACTGTGTTGATACCGCTTGTACGCCAGGAGTGAAATCATTGACGGGAATGTCTGAACGTAACAGCGGTGACAGCACAATTTTCCTGCTATAGTACCTGGTCACATGTTCTCTACTTTATTCCAACAGGTTTTCTTCCAAGAATTCCCATTTAAGTATGCACTCGCACGGTCCCAGTGGGCAGGGGGCACTACGAATGTAGTGAGTGAAGTTGGGAATGTGGATCTCACGGCGAGCCTGCAAGGGATAAATCCCTGCAGTCGCACTATCCTCTGTGCCCTCGGTGGCTCAGATGGATAGAGCGTCTGCCATATAAGCAGGGGATCCCGGGTTCGTGTCCCGGTCGGGGCGCACATTTCCAACTGTCCCTGTTGATGTATATCAACGCCTGTCGACAGCTTAGGGTCTTGATTTAATTATCATTTCGTTCGATGTTGTCTTGCCTACTTGATGACGGATCCAAACCTGGGCTCAGTACTCTATAACTGGTCTCATCGACGACTGCTCATTGGTGTCTTTTACAGTTACACCACACTTTCGTAGAACGCTTGAAACAATTCCAAGTCTCCCGTTTGTCTTCCCTTGTACTGATTTTGTGTACTCATACCTGTGCACACCTCTTCTTACTATTACTCCTAAAAACTTATACGACGTGATGAGCTAAAGACTTTCACCCTCAGTTTTGTGATCGGGTACTATCGGCTTCATCTTCTTCGCGGTACGCATTAACACGCATTTACGCACATTTAAAGAGAGCCGCCACTCATTAAAGAAATTAAAAATTTCTGTCGTGCTATTTTTGCATCTCCTTAAGATCGTCTTCAGACGATACTTTCCTGTAGACAACTCAACTGGCAGCGAATACTCTCAGATGGCTGCCGCTTCTCCTACCTGATGATCGTTTATCTGTACTGAGAACATCGGAGGTATGGCTACGCTTCCTTGGGGCACATCCGACGCTGCTGTGATTCCTGTTGAACTTTCGCCGTGTATGAAAGCCTACTGAGTTTTATTATTTAAACATTCGTCGAGGCAACCGCATTTCTGTCAAGATACCGTGTATGGTGTATAGCACAGTGTAAAACGCGTTTCTAAAAATCAGGAAGGCGGCATCTACCTGTTCAACTGTACCTACAACATACTGTGCATGTGTAAATCGAGGTGCGTTTCACACGAGTGGGATGATGATGATGATTAGTGGGTTAGGGCGCACAACAGCGAGGTTATCAGCGCCCACGAGTGGGATTTTCCTGAATTCGTGCCCACTCTTTGCTAGGGAAATGTTCATGGCGATAGACGCAGCGGCCCTCTCGAGGGATGCCATAGCGATACGTCCAAAAAGGAGCTCACCGCGGAATTGTTCAAAGCCGAACTGAGTGACTGCGACAGAATTACTGTGTCGCAGCCAACGTGGCTTAACACCACGAAGCGGCAAGACGTGTCATGTATCTGTCTCGTTCGTCCCGTGCGTAATTTGTGCATTCTTTACGACAGAACACCTGGCATGCCATTGCAGTGGTTCAAATGGCTCTGAGCACTATAGGACTTAACATCTGTGGTCATCAGTCCCCTAGAACTTAGAACTAATTAAACCTAACTAACCTAAGGACATCACACACATCCATGCCCGAGGCAGGATTCGAACCTGCGACCGTAGCAGTCGCGCGGTTCCGGACTGAGCGCCTAGAACCGCGAGACCACCGCGGCCGGCGCCATTGCAGTGCCTCGATTTTTTATGCATATTGTATAAGTCCTCATGTGACAGACTGCCGCAAGCATTGTATGATGTAACTACACTACTGGCCATTATAATTGCTACACCAAGAAGAAATGCAGATGATAAACGGGTATTCATTGGAGAAATATATTGTACTAGAACTGACATGTGATTACATTTTCATGCAATTTGGGTGCATAGATCCTGAGAAATCAGTACCCAGAACAACCAACTCTGGCCGTAATAACGGCCTTGATACGCCTGGATATTGAGTCAAACAAAGCTAGGATGGCGTGAACAGGTACAGCTGCCCATGCAGCTTCAACACGATACCACAGTTCATCAAGAGTAGTGACTGGCGTATTGTGACGAGCCAGTTGCTCGGTCGCCATTGACCAGATGTTTTCAATTGGTGAGAGATCTGGAGAATGTGCTGGCCAGGACAGCAGTCGAACATTTTTTGTATCCAGAAAGGCCCGTGCAGGACCTGCAACATGCGGTCGTGCATTATGCTGCTGAAATGTAGGGTTTCGCAGGGATCGAATGAAGGGTAGAGCCACGAGTCGTAACACATCTGAAATGTAACGTCCACTGTTCAAAGTGCCGTCAATGCGAACAAGAGGTGACCGAGACGTGTAACCAATGGCCATACCATCACGCCGAGTGATACGCCAGTTTGCCGATGACGAATACACGCTCACAATGTGCGTTCACCGCGATGTCGCCAAACACGGATGGGAACATCACGATGCTGTAAACAGAACCTGGATTCATCCGAAAAAAGGACGTTTTGCCATTCGTGCACCCGCGTTCGTCGTTGAGTACACCATCGCAGGCTCTCCTGCCTGTGGTGCACCGTCAAGGGTAACCGAAGCCACGGTCTCCGAGCTGATAGTCCATGCTGCTGCAAACGTCGTCGATCTGTTCGTGGAGATGATTGTTGTCTTGCAAACGTCCCCATCTGTTGACTCAGGGATCAAGACGTGGCTGCACGATCCGTTACAGCCATGCGGATAAGATGCCTGTTATCTCGACTGCTAGTGATACGAGGGCGTCGGGATCCAGCACGGCGTTCCGTTTTACCCTCCTGAACCCACCGATTCCATATTCTGCTAACAGTCATTGGATCCCGACCAACGCGAGCAGCAATGTCGCGATACGATAAAGCGCAATCGCGATAGGCTACAATCCGACCTTTATCAAAGTCGGAAACGTGATGGTACGCATTTCTCCTCCTTACTCGAGGTATCACAACAACGTTTCACCAGGCAACGCCGCTCAAGTGCTGTTTGTGTATGAGAAATCGGTTGGAAAGTTTCCTCATGTCAGCACGTTGTAGGTGTCGCCACCGGCGCCAACCTTGTGTGAATGCTCTGAAAAGCTAATTATTTGCATATCACACCATCTTCTTCCTGTCGGTTAAATTTCGCGTCTGTAGCACGTCATCTTCGTGGTGTAGCACTTTTAATGGCCAGTACCTCGTGGTCTCGCGGTAGCGTTCTGGCTTCCCGAGCGCAGGGTCCGGGTTCGATTCCCGGCGGGGTCAGGGATTTTTCCTGGCTCGAGATGACTTGGTGTTGTTGTGTCGTCTTCATCATCATCATTCATCCCCATTACGGTCGGAGGAAGGCAACGGCAAACCACCTCCATTAGGACCTTGCCTAGTAAGGCGGTGCGGGTCTCCCGCATCGTTCCCCTACGCTCTGTAAAGAAGCATGGGACTTCATTTCCATTTTTTTTTCCAGTATATCATTGCCCGGTTTTATAGGCTTGAGGATGGTGATACGTATTGCCGGGAGTAGTAATCCAGTAATTGTTTTGACATAGGGATCTTGACAAATAAACTGCTTTTCGTAAGAAGACTACAGTACACAAAATTTTCAGTCTATGGAGTACTGTGCGGTGTGGCACCAGCTGCAGCAGCTGACCGGTTACGCGGGAGTCTGCTGTGCCACAGCAACCCGCCCCCGCCGCCGCCCCCGCGCTACACAGCTAGCCGCCTGCCCGCCTGTCCTTGCAGACGCGACCGCGCGCCGGGTCAGCTGCCACGCCCACCCGCTTGTCGTGACGTCACGTGGAAGCGCTGCGGGCAAGGACGCGAGGGAGAAACGCCAGCCGCCGGCCGTCAGCTGTGTGTGCGTGTGTGCGTGTGTGTGTGTGTGTGTCTGCGTGCGTGTGTGTGTGCGCGTGCCCCAGTGGCCGAGGCGCGGGCGTGTCCCCTGCACGCCTCCAACAAGAAGAGGGAGGGGGGGGGGGGGAGGGAGGTGAGAGATCACGGAGCGACATAACAAGCGATTCCGATCCGCTTGCCGACTTTACGTTAGACTGAAAGTAATTAGGATTTTCACTCAGATCGACTGCCAAAAGTTTACGTTCAGACGATCTGACTCCTTCTCCCATTATACTCGTTATGCTCATTTTCGATGGCTTCAGTTTTGTCAACTAGGCTTTGACTTCGCTTAAATTTGTCATCAAGTCTCCGTTTAAGTAGCAACTTTCCAATACGGGTATTAAACCACAATGTGTCATGCCACCACTTAAAATCTTGGTTGCCTCATTCTTATACAAGTGGTACTGAACAGCAATTTTGAATTTTAAGTGCTTGTGTTCCACGTCTTCGTCTTCAGAGCTGAATATTTGAATATTTGAGTTACCTTCCAGTTTTTACCTGCCATTCTTGCTCAGTAGGAAGGTGTTTCCATTGCTCTGTTTCTCTATGTGTTTGTGAAAAAGTTGTAATAGTTGGCATAATATGTAAAGAACAATTTTCATTTTCCATATTTTATCCGTATTTTATTTACAGTTACAAATTGTTTCCATATTGTGCTACATATGTTCTTAAATTTTTAGGGCTCTTATCGAAGTACTGGACAAAGAAGAAACCTTTGGCTATTCTGTAGACACCTCATTGCCTAATATCACCAAACAGAGCCAGCCGTGATGGCCGAGCGGTTGTAGGCGCTACAGTCTGGTACCGCGCGACCGCTACGGTCGCAGGTTCGAATCCTGCCTCGGGCATGGATGTGTGTGATGTCCTTCGGTTAGTTAGGTTTAAGTAGTTCTAAGTTCTAGAGGACTGATGACCTCAGAAGTTAAGTCCCATAGTGCTCAGAGCCATTTTGAACCACTAAACAGAAAGAAAAGACTGGTGTAATACAGAATGATGATTGGGATTGTATCGCAAGTCTACATACTGCAGGATCCAAAGCAGAGGTAGAAGTAGAAGTGATCTATATCAGTGTTACGGACAAATGGGTGGTTGTTGAAGTGTGACCAATAAAAGAGAGTGATTCAATACAATTTTGGGGGTTGCATTATTATTCAAGCTAGAAGTCTGAGAATTATTCGTTTTTGTAGCAGATAAAATTCACGTCTCCAGGTCCGAAGTGCACCTGGACTAGACGACATCAGCATCTTAAACAAGTAACTGTGAAAAGCATTCATGCCTTTTTCTTGTGGTGGAGGACACCAATCAGTAAAATACTATAAAATGTTGCTGAGTTTATTTCAACCCGCCAGATTAGCCGAGAGCGCTAATGCGCTGCTTCCTGGACTCGGGTAGGCGCGCCGGCCCCGAGTAGAATCCGCCCGGCGGATTAACGACGTGGGCCGGTGTGTCGGCCAGCATGAATGTGGTTTTTAGGCGGTTTTCCACATCCCGCTAGGTGAATACACGACACGCAGACATCTGTAACACTTCCGCGCTATTTCACGGTCTACACTAGATGCAGACAGCTGGGGTACACTGATTCCGTCCTGGGGGTCCGGGGTGGCGGCAGGAAGGGCATTCGGCTACCCCTTTAAATTAACCTTTCCAAATCCGTTTTAACCACGCCGACCCTGCGAACATTGTGGGACAAAAGCGCAAGTGAAAGAAAGAAGTTGCTGAAGGATACGTACGAGCAAATACGTGTGTAGAACGAGTACTTAGGTAGCAGTTAGTGTAAACCCACTTGCCGTTAGCTCACGTATGTGCCAATCGCAGGCTGGGGAAGCACGGAGTTCCGGAAACGTGCATTACTGTGCAGATTTGGCAGATCGCAGCCTGGACGTTCCACGACTGTATGGAACATCACCTTCCTGAGCGTGCTCGGCACGGCCCGTCTAGCAGTTACGAACTATTTTCTTTTTTCTGTTTCTCGGGGCATCATGAGTGCTACCGTGTCTGCTGTGACGGAACGCGTTCTCGGACGATCGCAGTTCGCAGCGCCGGCGTGCCGTGTAGTCGGCGCGGGGGGCGGCAGTGACTGGTTGGCTGGACCTGCCGCTACCTCGCTGCGTACCGTTCACCTGCAGCTCCATGTTACGTCCGGTACGTGTGGCGCCGCGTACGTAACTCGCTCTGTCAGGGCTTCGTGACCAGGACGTCATCTGCAGCACGAGCGCATCCGTTCGTGGCCGAACTCACTGAAGATGACCCCCTCTAGATTCTTAGGCCGCGTTATATCCAGTTTTCTTCCTCACAAATCGATGTTTCGACTGCTCTGCTGGGATCTCTCTGCTGGGATCTGATTCAGGATATTGTGGTGTGCCTGGCTAGATGAACACTCGAGCAGGGACACCACAATATCCTGAAGGAGAATCGAGCACAGGGGCCGAAACTTCGACTTGTGAGGAAGAATTTACAGAAGAACGTAGAGCGTTCCAACTACTCAGAAGATCTTATTTTCAATGCCATCTTCTGCCAACGGCTGCCCGTTGGTACTCCTCGAGATTGTGGCCAAAGCGCCGGTTTTCGGCAGCTGGGGAACTAGGGTTTTTGCTCGTCGTAGAGATGATGGGCTTCTCCTTGCATAATCCCTCTTGATGCTTTATGGATGGAGCCGACATGGTTGTTTCCAATGATGTTTTCCAACACCTGTTGGACAAAAAAACTGGCTGTATTTTCGCCATGATTCTGGTCGAAACAAAGTACTTAATGTTAAATAATTCCGTTGAGACGTTTTGAAACTCGCGAAATCGGAAGTGGGCCTGCATCCATCGTGGGTTCTAGAGTCATATGCCCTGTGGGATGGAGGTGGTGTTTTCGTATAAGATCTTTGTGATCTACTAAGCTAGTTGTTGTACCAAGGAAAACTGAAGGAATCCGCAGTGCGTTCTCACGCGCGTGGTCGAGTGACTTCAATTTTTTCTAGGCGAGTGTTGCATCACACTAAGCGTGCACATGTTCATTAGGCACAAGGTTTATCATATATTGCGTATCCGCTAAATAGTTAGCTAGTGAACAAAGTGGACATGGCGACAGTTACTCCAAGCCGATGAATTCCATTTATTTCCGTGGAAATTTGAGTGTGGTGTTTCTGTGCCACTGTTTCCTTGTATATATGAAGATGGTACCTGTTCTTTCGGACATGTCCGAAAGAACAGATACTATCTTCACATATACATAGTTAAGGCTCACCGGCTATTTGACCATCTTCTGTGCGGATGCACAAACATTGCCCGAACTCTTACGAGAATCGGTAAAGCCGCGAGTAATGAGTGTGATGGGCAGGTGCACTACGAATATAGTGTGGGACAATAAGTTGGGAATGTGGGTCTCACGGGAGACGTTCCAGAGATAAGTCCCTGCAGTCGCTCTATCCTCTGTGTCCTCGGTGACTCAGATGGATAGAGCGTCTGCCATGTAAGTAGGAGATCCCGGGTTCGAGTCCCCATCGGGGCACACATATTCAACTGTCCCCGTTGACGTATATCAGCGCCTGTTTGCAGATAAGGGTATTCATTTCATTGTATTGATTTAATTGTAATTTCACTTTTTCCTTATTCACTTTAGACAGTTATCCTGTTTTGTTGTTGTGAAAGTATTGGCCGAAGTAACTAGGAAACTATATGTAGACTGTTAGCGGTGTGGATTTTCCACTGCAGTGGTCTGATCTTGAAATCATTCCTGAGACAGAGCTTTTAATTCTTGACTTTGGAATGGTGAGTTCAGGAATAACCCTCCGAGGTCGGCGACCCTTATTTAGACTGATTTAACAGTCTGGCAGTGCAGAGAATTAATACAGATCCGCCATTGAATATTTCAGCTTTAGTCTGGAGGTGAGTGCGTCGCTTGATATTCGCCTCGCGAGCCTCCGAGTGGCGGGAGTGGATTCTGGCTGTCGCAACGAATGTAACTTTGCTTGACGCCGCCGCAACTCCTAGGACTGAGGAAAGGAATGCTCCTCTCTGTCTTCCTAGTTCGCGCGTTACCTGGGATTGTGCGCCGAGACCGACCTGCTCCAGGCTAAGCCAGAGCGCGTCAGCTTCATCAGAGCGCTTAGCAAACGGTGACCACTGGCGGCGTGCCGTTAGCTAGTTTGTTTACTGGGCTGGGCAGCGATATCCCTGTGGCATTCTACGCACAAATCCCGCAGTGCGGTCTGCCAGCACCGCCCTACTACTTTCCAAACTATGCAGAAACCCCCTCCACACATTTCTGAACTAGCTCTCCTGGAAGAAATGGCTTAACCACAAAGCTCAATGGTCGTTTCCACTCTGAATCGTTCACTCTGTAGCGGAATAGGCGCTATTGCGGAAGTTCTTCGTGGGTTAGAATTTTAGCCACAGCTTCTGTTCTGCCGGCACAGTTTTTATCTCACAGAATGTTTCAAAATAACGCACACTCTCCTGCAGATGAATGATTAACTACGAAACTCGTACAAACGACTGTTTAGAAAAGTTCTTAAACATGAGCATGTCAGAGATTGGAAACAATGCGCTGCCTCTAGGACAGCAAGACGGAGAGACCTTGAGATGGCACCGGCTGCTGTGGCCGAGCGGTTCTAGGCGTTTCAGTCCAGAACCGCGCTGCTGGTACAGTCGCAGGTTCAAAAAAATGGTTCAGATGGCTCTGAGCACTATGGGACTTAACATCTGAGGTCATCAGTCCCCTATACCTAGAACTACTTAAACCTAACTAACCTAAGGACATCACACACATCCATGACCGAGGCAGGATTCGAACCTGCAACACTCCCCAATTACGGACGGTCCAGAACCAGCATGGCTCAATATTTCCGAAGGGCACTGCCCTCCAAATACTTGTTGAGTCGATGCCACGTCGGGTTGCTGCACTGCGCCTGGAAAAAGGGGGTCGGACATGATATTACGAGGTGTCCCATGACTTTTGTCACTTCGGTGAAAAATTGTTTCCAATTTTTTTCTGAAATTATTTATCTGGAGTGGACCCTTGTACAGAAATGAAATATATACGGCAAGCAGTGTGGGAAATAAGAGAATAGAAGCACGTGAAAGCTACAGAAGAATGCTGATGATCAGATACGTAGTTCGGGTAACTGACGAAGAGGTACTACGTGCAATCACGGAGAATGGGGATTTACGGAACAAGTTCGCTAAAAGAAGGAATGAGTTGACAGGGCGTATTCTGAGCCATCAGAGAATTGTAAATTCTGTAACAGAGGGAAGTACTGGGTGTAGCAATCGTAGACTCTCCCTCTACGATTCCTACAACGCTTGTATACGGTACGTAGGGTCAAACTGAAGTTGGGTGCAGTGGCCGTGCATGGATAACAGGATTCCGCAGGATAGACTACCACGGAGAGCTGTATCTAAGCATCCTGCAGACTGAACACCACAACAAGAACAATCAACAAGAAATTATAAACATGGTAGAAAGTCCCAAGTTGTGATTCTGCCTGTTGATGACAGATTAAATTGTAGAAATCAGCAAGTAGACCTGCTAAAACATTGAGGTTCAGCTTCTTTTGCCTTCTTTCGGGAATTAGAAGTCAGTAAGTTAATATATTTCTATTCACTAATCTACTAGGGGTTAATATTCTGGGATAAGTTCTCACTGGAACTAAAGGTATTCATTGCACAGAAGAAAGCAGTTAGAATTATCTGTGTGATTCACACACGTACACATTGTAACCATCCATTAAAACCGAGCGAGGTGGTGCAGCGGCTAGCACACTGGACTCGCATTTGGGAGGATGACAGTTCAGCCCCGCGTCCGGCCATCCTGATTTATGTTTTCCGTGATATCCCTAAATCGCTCCAGGCAAATGCCTGGATGGCTCCTTTGAAAGGGCACGGCCGACTTCCTTCCCCATCCTTCCCTAATCCGATGAGACCGATGACCTCGCTGTCTGGTCTCCTCTTCCCAAAACCCCATCAATTAAAAATTGTGGATGTTAGTCACAGCCGCACAGTACCTTTCTTGACAGACGGAAATTTGTGCTCAACAAAGCATTGCAGTTTGAGAGTAGTAGAGCCATTCGTTCACACAATGCTAGAAGGAAAAATGAGCTTGTCTCTAGTGAAATACACAGCTACAAAGCTGACCATTTGCCCATGGAAATAAAATGTCTGACGTAGAGCAGAAGTGTTTTCAAGTAAAGATTAGAGTGGTTTCTCATTAAGAAGTCATTCTCTACTATCGACGAGTACCTAAACAGAAATAAGTCGTCAGTTACCAACATAGGCATGGCAAGGGAAGTCTCTCCTAGGAGTCGTCAGTTGCTTTTTCACTGGTCTTCGGACAGATATTTCCAGTCTACTTTTTGTATCGCACCTCTCATGCCCATCTTCATGCACTTCATCTTTCCTTTCCACAATAACGCGTCTCTCCTCCAAGGTTTTTTTTAATTTTCCTGTAGACGGCATCGATCTTTCCCCTAGACATGCACGCTTGTATAGATTTGTGTTTTTTCGCTTAGTCATTTTTCGCTTCCTGTCGTTCTCATTTTCAGTCGTGTGTGTTTCGTTGCCTGTTTCATTGAGTCCTTTTTATATTTTCTATTTTTCTGATTTATTTTTGATATCTCTTGAATTATTATTCAAGGACATCTAGTAATCTTGACCTTCTGCATAGTTGTTCTTCTGCTGCCTTCACTATTTCATCTTGCAAAGTTAAACATTCATTTCCTGCACTGAGGTGTCATTAGTCATGGGATACCTCCTACTACTGTGTCGGACCTACCTTTTCCAGGCGTAGCCCAGCAACTCGTCGTGGCATGGACTCAACAAGTCATTGGAAGTCAGTCCCCTGCAGAAATATTGAGCCACGCTTCCTCTGTAGGTGTCCATAAATGAGAAATTGTTGCCGGTGCAGGATTTTGTGCACGAAGCGACCTCTCGATTATGTCCCACAAATCTTCGGTGGGATTCATGCCGGGTTATCGAATTGTGCAGAATGTTCTTCAAGCCAATAGCGAACAATTGTGGTCCGGTGTCGTGACGCATTGTCATCCATAAAAGTTACATAGTTGTCTGGGAACATGAAGTCCATGAATGGCTGCAGATCGAGTAGCCTTACATAACCCTTTTCAGTCAATGATCGGCTCAGTTGTACCAAAGGACCGAGTCCACATCATTATGGAGCCACCACCACCTTGTACAATTCCTTGTTGGCAACGTGGGTCCACGGCTTCGTGGGGTCTGTGAAACAGTCAAGTCCTAATACCAGCTGTTAACAACTGAAATAGGCACTCACCTGACCAGGCCACCGTTTTCCAGTCGTCTAGGGTCCTGTTGTGGTTTGGCAAGAGAGCCAACCCACTATGAGAGGAAGCCGAAAGGCACGCGTTTTAGCTCACGCAGGCTGGCGTGAGGTCTGGAACAGGTCAAGGAATTAGACTAGCAAAAAAGGACGTAGCTGTGGAATACTTAACTTTAATCCATAAATGGTGAACATAGCTCTTGACGGTACATGTTTTACAGCATCAATAGTAACTGGTAATGGCGCCTTGCTAGGTCGTAGCAAATGACGTAGCTGAAGGCTATGCTAACTATCGTCTCGGCAAATGAGAGCGTATTTTGTCAGTGAACCATCGCTAGCAAAGTCGGTTGTACAACTGGGGCGAGTGCTAGGAAGTCTCTCTACACCTGCCGTGTGGCGGCGCTCGGTCTGCAATCACTGACAGTGGCGACACGCGGGTCCGACGTATACTAACGGACCGCGGCCGATTTAAAGGCTACCACCTAGCAAGTGTGGTGTCTGGCGGTGACACCACAGGTCCAACTGATATGGTCACGGGGCCAGGAGAGGCGCTGCAGGCGACGTCGTGCTCTTAACAAAGGCACTCACGTACGTCGTCTGCTGCCATAGCCCATTAACGCCAAATTGGGCTGCGTTGTCCTAATGGATACGTACGTCCTACGTCCCACGTTGATTTCTGTGGTTATTTAACTTCGCTGCTCTCGATCGTTAAGCGAAAGCTGTCGGCCACTGCGTTGTTTGTGGTGAGATGTAATGCCTGAAATTTGGTATTCTAAGTACACTGTTGATACTGTGGATGTCTGAATATTCAAATCCCTAACGATTTCCAAAACGGAATTGAAATGCCCGGGGCTAGCAGGCCAGAGCGGGTTAGGATGTGGAAAGGGGCCAAAATAGGATGCGGTCAATTGCACTCAACATACAAACTTTATTGTCCACGCAATATTACACAAGAATACAAAACACTCAAAGTTATAATGGATCTCCTTTGATTAACTTTAGATCGGCTGAAGGCCACATTCAAAATCCGAGACGCAAGGCTTAAGTAATAAATTGACATAGAAGGTTCTTCTGGAGGTGTCACCCAAAAATATTTTCTAAATCTTCAATCTAAACAGGATGAAGGCCTGGTTATTGTTGTTGTGGTCTTCAGTCCAGAGATTGGTTTGATGCAGCTCTCCATGCTACGCCATCCTGTGCAAGCTTCTTCATCTCCCAGTACCTACTGCAACCTAAATCCTTCTGAATCTGTTTAGTGTATCCATCTCTTGGTCTCCCTCTACGATTTTTACCCTCCGCGCTGCCTTCCAATACTAAATTGGTGATCCCTTGATGCCTCAGACTATGTGCTACTAATCGATCCCTTCTTCTACTCAAGTTGTGCCACAAATTTCTCTTCTCCCCCAATTCTATTCAGTACCTCCTCATTAGTTATGTGATCTACCCATTTAATCTTCAGTATACTTCTGCAGCACCACATTTCGAAAGTTTCTATTCCCTTTTTTTGGTCTAAACTACTTATCGACCACGTTTCATTTCCATACATGGCTCAACTCCATACAAATACTTTCAAAAAGGCTTACTGACGCTGAAATCTATACTCGATGTTAACAAATTTCTCTTCTTCAGAAATGCTTTTCTTGCAATTGCTAGTCTATGTTTACATCCTCTCTACTTCGGCCATCATTAGTTATTTTGCTCCCCAAATAGCAAAACTCATTTACAACTTTAAGCGTCTCATTTCCTAATCTAATACCCTCAGTATAACCTGATTTAATTTGACTACATTCCATTATCCTCGTTTAGCTTTTGTTGATGTTCATCTTGTATTCTCCTTTCAAGACACTGTCCATTCCGTTCAGCTGCTCTTTCGGGTACTTTTCTGTCTCTGACAGAATTACAATGTCATCGGCGAACGTCAAAGTCTTAATTTATTCTCCATGGATTTTAATTCCTCCTCCGAATTTTTCTTTAGTTTCCTTTACTGCTTGCTCAATATACATATCGAATAACATCGGGGATAGGCTACAGCCCTGCCTCACTCCCTTTTCAACCACTGCTTCCATTTCATGTCCCTCGACTCTTGGCCTTAGCACTGTAATTTTAATGACACTCGGCTGGAAGCCGCAGGTTAAGCAATAAGAAGTGTTTCAATCCAACGGCAGAAGGCCTAATCTTAAAACAAATCAAGCAAATTCGTCTGAAGGCCCCAAACAAAACATCACAACCGCATGCCTTAAGGGCAAGACAAGAACATTAATTTAAGAGATATTAAAACTCGGCTGAAGGCCACACGTCGACACAATAATTTTATGGCTTAAAGCCTTAAAAGTTTTGATGTAAAATTCGGCTGAAAGCCCCTATGAGAACAACAATCTCATGCTTTAAGGGTTCTCGCTTCCCGCGCCCGGGTTCCCGGGTTCGATTCCCGGCGGGGTCAGGGATTTTCTCTGCCTCGTGATGACTGGGTGTTGTGTGATGTCCTTAGGTTAGTTAGGTTTAAGTAGTTCTAAGTTCTAGGGGACTGATGACCATAGATGTTAAGTCCCATAGTGCTCAGAGCCATTTGAACCATGCTTTAAGGGCAAGACAAGAACATTAATTCAGGATATATAAAACTCGGTTCTGAGCTCTTCAGTACGGAACTGCGCTGCTGCTACGGTCGCAGGTTCGAATCCTGCCTTGGGCATGAATGTGTGTGATGTCCTTAGGTTAGTTAGGTTTAAGTAGTTCTAAGTCTAGGGGACTGATAACCTCAGATGTTAAGTCCTATAGTGCTTGGAGTCATTTGAATTTACAAAAGGCGGCTGAAGGCCACACATCAACCAAATAACTAAAACTCGAACTGGGAAGTTACTATGTAATAGATACGGAACGGCGCTCAGAAGTTCCAAGGGTCGGCCTGGAATTGTAACATTAACGCCCGTTTAGGCTAGACAGGCAGCCTGACCGATAATCTCTTAATAGGAAGGCTACCCAGCCGACAGACAGCTGGCCGACCAATCAACCAAATCAGTTCCGCTCTACGCAACCTACAAAACGACCACAAGATTTCAATACAACGACACACAGAATATTGGCGCCCACAACGACCGACAACACCTTTTTTCTTATTGTTATACAAAGCGTGCAGGCCGCCAGCGGCTCCAGCCGCACTCTGCGCGACGGGGGCCCCACGCCAACTGACCGACTGGACTGCTGGTCGGTCCGTGACTGCTGCTCCGTTGCGACTGCTCTGCTGGTGCATCTCCAACTGACTTTCTTCCTTCAGACGGCCGACGCCACGGAGACACTGGCTGTGGCCCAACCATGCAAAGGGAACACAACCGACATCTCTGCACAGGAAGGAACCGACCCCAATACACGTCGCCGATGAGACGACCGACCGAACGACCGATCAACGGTCGTCCCCGCTGCTAATGGCTGTGCAGACCCCACTGGTTCTCCGTCCCCGACTGCACTGCTGCTGCGTCCCGACCGCCCTGCTGGTCCGTCTCCAACCCACTGCCAGACACACGACGACCCGGAAATACTATTGGTCGCCCAGAGATAGTACGACAGTGCACTTATCGATACGCGCTGCTGCTGCCACTCACGGGCAGACAAGAAAGCAATTCAGTGACGCCAGGAATTGAAATTAAAATGACGAAGCGGCCGTACGGTCAAAACAAGATGTTAAATAAAAATGGCACTAACATGAGCCACACGCGGCTCAGGAATGTCCCACGCATCTAGCTCCAACTACCATTCTGCGTTCAATGTCTGTAAATTCCCGTCTTGCGGCCATATTCACGTTGAATATCCTTTCATGTGAATCACCTGAGTGCAAATGACACCTACGCCAACGCACTGTCCCTTTATATCTTGCGTACGCGGTACTGCCGCCAAGGGTATATTTGCATGTCACTGTCCCACGACATTTGTCACCTTAGAGCAGTGGTTCCCAACAGGTGGTCCGCAGACCCCCAGGGGTCCACGAGCTATGCGAGAGAGGTCCGCAAGATGCTATTAGAATAAAAAATATATTAAATATATTTCGTATGATAACAGATTTTTTGTTTTGGCCGCTTCCTGCATGAGCAAAGCCTTAGCGAACGCTAACTTCTGCGTCTAGCGGGTTTTCTCACTAACTTCTCTTGGATTTGCTCAGTTGCGTACTTAGCTGATGTGTTTGAACACTTGAATCTGTTAAACTTGGACTTTACAAGGAAAAAATTTAGACATGTTCAAAGTTGAGGATAAGATTAGTGCTGTGGTCAAAAAATGTCAGATCTGGGCGTCAAGGATAGAAAACGAGTCACTAACTAACTTTTCTACTTTAAAACAATTCTTGGAGTCATCAGAGGAGAGTTTGCCTGACCAGATCAAGATCAATGTAGCCGAGCATCTACGCAGCCTAGCCACCACTTTAAGAGAGTATATCCCTGAACCTGACCCTGACGACAGATGGATTCGAAGTCCCTTCAGCTGTGAAGGAATAGACAAAATCCAAGGCCTCACTGAAGAAGAGCAAGATAAACTTGTTGATATGTCCAGCTGTGGTACGATGATAAACATTTTCATCGGTGATAAAATTACAGACTTCTGGGCATCAGCACGCAAGGACTACAAGAAACTTGGAGATAAGGCAATGAAAAAGATCCTTCCATTTGCAACCACATATCGGTGTGAGCAAGCATTTTCTTCCATGTGTTTCATGAAAAACAAATATAGGAATCGGCTCGACATGCGGTCGGATTTCAGAGTGAAAGTTTCAAGTTTGGAACCTAATATTTCAGAAATATTGGACTCAAAGGTCAGATTGAACTCATCTTACTAAGAACTGAAAATTAAAACTAACTTTATACTGATGCAGTACTCTGTTGTTAATTCAATTTTTCAAATAAATAATACCTTGCACCAAATCAGTGTTTTCTTATTTTTCACGCATGTCTAATCAATGCAATCTCAAGTGTAGTACACTTGAAAGACAAATACACTCAGTTTTAATTTTTTCCTGTCATTTTCAGCTCATACTCAATTTTAATTTTTTAAGGAGTTTGTTATACTAAACACCCAGATTTGAAGACAAAGATTTTGAGCAATAATCAAAAATTTAACAATAACAATGATGGCTGAATTGAAAAAGTTTTAAGCTCAATAAATTTTCAATAATGAATATGTCAATGTTTTTTCTAAGTACCAAAAATAGAAAACGTATAAAAAGACTCTTAATTTAGCTTTTTTAGGTACTTGATACTGTGATACGACAAGGTACCAATCATGTTCGATGACGGGGTCCTCGGGAAAGTTTTGTTGGGGCCTTAGCGTATTATGTTTCTTCGTCTACTACAGTTAGTCAGTCCCTAATGCACTCTTGTCCAGGTCCTATCTCCTAAATTTGCTTTATGACCATTACATGCAGTCATAGGAGTAAGAACGTACATGGCGTAATATACCACTAAGGAATCATCCATAAAATTCTTGAAAATGGCCCAAAGCAGAAATTGTGCAATCTTATATGAAATAAAGAGAATGGCAACTGAAGGCATCACGAAATAATTCAAAAAATTCATCGCAGTCGCAGGATCTCATCACATTGAAAATTTACAAAATTTCTTAATCTGTAACCTACAGTTCGTAACTAATAGCTTTTGGCAAGTCCGCATCTTCTCCTGGAAATCTTTTTTAGCTTAGCTCGGGCAGTGGCAAGTGTCCACGCGCTCGTTTCGCCAGACACGTCGGTGATGTGCAGCGACTCTCTTGTAGCGTCTGCCATTTCAGTTTGTTGAGCATCTCAGAAATGTACTCACGCCGACTAAACGATCCTGTGGACGGATGCACCGCTCTTAGATGGATCGCGTCTATCTCTTCTATGAACCGAGCCTGGTGAGGTTCCCCGACTCATGACCAATATTCAAGAAGAATCGGTCGAACAAGTGTCTGGTAAGACACTTCTGTTATGGACGAATTACGTTACCTCAAGAAACATACATCGAATCTCAGCCTCGTCCTTCCTTTTCCTAGTGCTAATTTTATCCGATCACTCCTCTCCTGGCCGCTGTGAATGGTTGCTAATAGGTATTTTATGGTAACTACTGTTTTCAGCAATTTGCCGTCAGTAGTGTAATTGTACAACAGTGGTATTGTTCTCCTACGTTACATTTATTTATGTTTAGGGTTAACAGCCAGTCCCCGCGCCACTCATCGATCCTGTCCAGGTCTACCAGTGATTCGCTGACGTTCTGGGGTCGCTACCAACCACATCATTTGCGAACAGCGACATGGAGCTTCCGGCATTCTCCACTAGATCATTTAGTCTGCAGGGCGTTTCAGAGCCTTTGCATCAAAAGTGTAGGGGTAACCACGTCATGAGGAACAACTATTTTTTTTAGGAAGAAAATATTCGCTGACGGTTACGAGCGATGCTAGGGCCTTTTATTACTGGTTACGACCCTGAGAGCTAACAGGTTGTAGGCACTCTGTGGGGCTTGCATGCAGTGTGTGTTGCCTACAGTCCAGGCATCCACTCCGCGTGACAGGGCAATATTAACACTCCCAGCACCGGCCCAACACTTGTCCGTGTTCGCAGAATCCGAGCAAATTTAGCTGTGTTCAAAAATGTATATCCTGGAAAATTCGAACACGTAGATACAAAATTGAATATATTTTAAACCCATTCTGTCTTCTTTAATAATGCAACTATGAAGAAAATCCTGTGTAGCATAACATGGACAAATTATATTATTATATATGACATTGTTTTCATAAAATTAAAAATCTTATGCATTGATATAGGTGGAGTAAATGAACTCACATATACATAATGATCAGTGCTGAATGTCGTATTCAAATACTATACCACTTTGTACTTGGATTTATACCTCATTTTCGTATGAAGTATTTTAAAACAGAATTCCATACACAACGCCACAAAGCAGTCTTCGCACCGATAACGCGTCTCCTTGCGAGGTGCTTTTCCAGTTTCTTTCTCTGATTTTGAAGAATAAAGGTAACGTACACGGGAGGCATATTTTTTGCTTGTGGATGGGAAATGTTGCAGGAAATGTCTCTGTCTCAGTCAGCCTACAGGTCCGTTTTGGTTACATGGAGCTGTTGGCAAGACTGGTATTGAAATCAGTTATTGTCATTGTATTGGTCTAAAATCAACTGTGTAACCAAAATATATTCGATACTCCTAGTAATAGCAAATGAAAAAACGGTTTCCGCCACCATTTTACAGTTGTGTGCCTGAAAACACTATACTGCAGTCACCTTCAAATACATCTGTGTCGTCCAAATCATCTTCACCATCTAGAGCATCGACAATGTCTCCAAAATTCATCAAATAAGCAATTTCTTCATCAGATGAACCACGGCACGCCATTTCTTTTACACGGATAACCAGTATTGTGCTCTATCCCCAGGCGAAAACAATGCCTCATAAATAATGAAATTCGTCAAAAACAAGACGCACATTGACGCCATCTATCCATACTACTAATAAATAACAGTATAAACATCATACATCGATAGTCAGAGGTGTGAAAACAGCTCGCAGCGCTTTTTAATCAACAAAATACTCTGACCCGTATAACCTAGTGACATGGCCATTTGTCGGCCGCTGTGGCCGAGCGGTCTAGGCGCTTCAGTCCGGAACCGTGCTGCTGCTACAGTCGCAGGTTCGAATCCTGCCTCGGGCATGGATGTATGAAATCTCCTTAGGTTAGTTAGGTTTAAGTAGTTGTAAATCTAGGGGCTGATGACCTAAGATGTAAAGTCCCACAGTGCTTAGAGACATTTGAACCATTTGACATAGCCATTTTGGAAGGGAGAACGGCCCGTAGAATCTATGGGATTGGCGCTGATAAAATGAAAGTTGCCCATTGTCTTCTGAAACATGTCTTTCGTCTTGGAGACATACAGTCTATTTGAATCAGTAACGGTCCTTTCAAAATTCCTCAGGTATACCTGAAAATACCCTACTGGCCATTAAAATTGCTACACCAAGAAGAAATGCAGATGATAAACGGGTATTCATTGGAGAAATATATTATACTAGAACTGACATGTGATTACATTTTCAAGCAATTTGGGTGCATAGATCCTGAGAAATCAGTGCCCAGAACAACGCCCTCTGGCCCTAATAACGGCCTTGATACGCCTGGGCATTGAGTCAGAGTTTGGATGGCGTGTACAGGTACAGCGGCCCATGCAGCTTCAACACGATACCATAGTTCATCAAGAGTAGTGACTGGCGTATTGTGACGAGCAAGTTGCTCGGCTACCATTGGCCAGACGTTTCCAGTTGATGAGAGACCTGGAGAATGTGCTGGCCAGGACAGCCTTCGAACATTTTCTGTATCCAGAAAGGCCCGTACAGGACCTGCAACATGCGGTCGTGCATTATCCCGCTGAAATGTAGGGTTTCGCAGGGATCGAATGAAGGGTAGATCCACGGGTCGTAACACATCTGAAATGTAGCGTCCACTGTTCCAAGTGCCGTCAGTGCGAACAAGAGGTGACCGAGACGATGGCACCCCATAAAATCACGCCGGGTGATACGCCTGTATGGCGATGACGAATACACGCTTCCAATGTGGGCTCACCGCGATGTTGCCAATCACGGATGCGACCATCACGATGCTGTAAACTGAACCTGGATTCTTCCGAAAAAATGACGTTTTGCCATTCGTGCACCCAGTTTGGTCGTTGAGTACACCATCGCAGGCGCTCCTGTCTGTGATGCAGCGTCAAGGGTAACCGGAGCCACGGTCTGATGCTGCTGCAAACGTCGTCGAACTGTTCGTGCAGATGGTTGTTGTCTTGCAAACGTCTCCATCTGCTGACTCAGGGATCGAGACGTGGGTGCACGATCCGTTACAGCCATGCGGATAAAATACCTGTCATCTCGGCTGCTAGTGATTCGAGGCCGTTGGGATCCAGCACGGCGTTCCGTATTACCTTCCTGAACCCACCGATTTCATATTCTTCTAACAGTCATTGGATCTCAACCAACGCGAGCAACACTGTCGTGATAAGATAAATCGCAATTGCGATAGGCTACAATCCGACCTTTATCAAAGTCGGAAACGTGATGGTACGCATTTCTGCTCCTTACAAGAGGCATCACAACAACGTTTCACCAGGCAACGCCCGGCAACTGCTGTTTGTGTGTGAGGAATCGGTTGGAAAGTTTCCTCATGTCTGCACGCTGCAGGTGTCGCCATCGGCGCCAACCTTGTGTGAATACTCTGAAGAGCTACACATTTGCATATCACAGCATCTTCTTCCTGTCTATTAAATTTCGTGTCTGTAGCACGTCATATTCGTGGTGTAGCAGTTTTAATTTCCAGTAGTGTAGGTTCACAGCTGTCGATTTTGTTCCGTTAAGAGTGGCGAGTCGACTCCTTCCGCAAGAAATTCGTGAATCCAGTCGTCAGAGAGTTTCGCTACTCACTACTGTTCGTCGTAGGATGGCCTACCGGCATGCGAAAACGTGCCGTCTGCTACGACACCCCCGGCGGACGTGTGTGTGCAGATAGAGCGCTTCGCCGGCTGTGGCTGTTGCTGCAGCCCGCGCGTGCAGCCGGCTGTCCACTGTGCCACCGCTGACGCAACCCGGCGGGCGCGGCGGCAGAGGTCCAGCCACAGCCACGGCAGCCGCAGGGGCCCGCCTGCCTGACCTGCGCCACATTTTCGGCAGCCGGGCCGGCCCCGCTCTGCTAGGTCCTGCTGGGCCGGTTTGGGCGGCGGCCCACGTCCGCGACCTACTGGCTGCTAGTGGCTGCTGCTAGGGGCTGCAGCCAGCTGCCGGCTGCCGCCTAGTGTCCACCGCCGCCTCTCCACACGACAGCCGGGCCACCACCAGCTCGCGGCTCGCGCCTGCTGACCTCACTGCACGTGGATGGCGCGCGGCAGGTGCCGGGCGGCGCTCGCCGCAGGCACTCTGGCTGCCGGTGGCGAATGGCAGGCGCTGCCGACAGACGAACCACCCAGAGTCAGTCTGGCGGGAACAAAGACAACGTCCTCATTTCTAGTTCGGTACATTCATTCGGTCCCTAAGCATTTAAATAGGAAGTAATGTTGCTGTTCTTGTTGTGGTCTTCACCCCTGACACTGGATTGATGCAGCTCTCCATGCTACTCTATCCTGTGCAAGCTGCTTCATCTCCCAGTACGTACTGCAGCCTACATCCTTCGGAATCTGTTTATTGTATTCGTCTCTTGGTCTCCCTCTACGATTTTTACGCTCCACTCTGCCCTCCAATACTAAATTGGTGATCCCTTGATGCCTCACAACATGTCCTACCAACCGATCCCTTCTTCTAGTCAACGTGCCACAAACTCCTCTTCTCCCCAATTCTATTCAATACCTCCGCATTTGTTATGTGATCTACCCATCTAATCTTCAGCATTCTTCTGTAGCACCACATTTCGAAAGCTTCTATTCTCTTCTCGTCCAAACTATTTATCGTCCATGTTTCACTTCCATACATAGCTACACTCCATACAAATACTCTCAGAAACGACTTCCTGACACTTAAATCTATACTCGATGTTAACAAATTTTTCTTCTTCGGAAACGCTTTCCTTGCCATTGCCAGTCTACATTTTATGTCCTCTCTACTTCGACCATCATCAGTTATTTTGCTCCCCAAATAGCAAAACCCCTTTACTACTTTAAGTGTCTCATTCCCTAATCTAATCCCCTCAGCATCACCCGAGTTAACTCGACTACACTCCATTATCCTCGTTTTGATTTTGTTGATGTTCATCTTATATCCTCCTTTCAAGGCACTGTCCATTCCGTTCAACTGCTGTTCGAAGTCCTTTGCTCTGTCTGACAGAATTACAATGTCATCGGCGAACCTTAAAGCTTTTATTTCTTCTCCATGGATTTTAATACCTACTCCGAATTTTTCTTTTTATTTCTAGGGACTTAGAAAGACTGAACCGATACCATAAAAACTGCCTAAATCCGCCTAAGACGCAAGCGAGTGCGTTCCACTTCAATACTCGAGTAGCTAATGAATGGACGGTCATCGGGCTTTACTGACAAATCTAATACAAAATTCCTACTTCAAATACGTCGATATTACTAGACGCACCTCTAAAACACTAGCAGAATGTCAACTCGTAGTAATATGATAAGGAAAGTTGCCGGTAGCTCACGGGGAGCTAGCGTTTCCAGTGCAGCTCCAGCACAGGGGTATCCAGTGCCTAAATACAGTGCCAGCTGAATGCCTGTACCATTGAGACTGGTGTCCACCAGATCGCCTGCGTAAGATTCTTCAGGGGTACATTGAGATCCACATCTATCTTCTGGCTACATACTATCAGTGATTCTCCAACACCAGAAGTATGAGGGATGAATGTCACTCTAAAGAACTGGACGAAGCTACTCACACGACCTCCCAATCAACAGCATCCTAAATTACTCTCCTCTAAACTGACTTAAATCCTGCGAGCCCTTCAGGACACCGAACACAACTTTCACATTGAAGAATACTGGCAACGAAAAATGGAATGCAATAACAATACATGAATATTCATCAGGTTGCCCTCCATGGGGTGGATGCACGCAACGAAGGTGGTTACATTGGGTTAGATAGAGCAGCAATCAGTCGTAGAATTAAGTTGCTTTAATATGAAATTTATAGTCACAGCGCAGATCAGATTTCGACCTATGTCAGGTCATTATCAATGCAATGCGGAGTTGTAGCAGTTGTTCGTTCTCAAGTGCATGCTTACACAGTTCAACCATTACTCAACTGCAGGGTTTCGTAGGGATCGAATGAAGGGTAGAGAGCTACGGATCGTAACACATATGAAATGTAACGTCCACTGTTCAAAGTGCCTTCAATGCGAACAAGAAGTGACCGAGACGTGTAATCAATGGCACCCCATACCATCACGCCGGGTGATACGCCAGTAAGGCGATGACGAATACACGTTTCCAATTTGCGTTCACCACGATGTCGCCAAACACGGATGCGACCATCATGATGCTGTAAACAGAACCTGGATTCATCCGAAAAAATGACGTTTTGCCATTTGTGCACCCAGGTTCGTCGTTGAGTACACGATCGCAGGCACTCCTGTCTGTGATGCAGCGTCAAGGGTAACCGCAGCCATGGTCTCCGAGCTGATAGTTCATGCTGCTGCAAACGTCGTCGAACTGTTCGTGCAGATGGTTGTTGTCTTGCAAACGTCCCCATCTGTTGACTCAGGGATCGAGACGTGGCTGCACGATCCGTTACAGACATGCGGATAAGATGCCTGTCATCTCGACTGCTAGTGATACGAGGTCGTTGTGATCCTGCACAGCGTTCCGTATTACCCTCCTGAACCCACCGATTGCATATTCTGCTAACAGTCATTGGATCTCGACCAACGCGAGCAGCAATGTCACGATACGATAAACCGCAATCGCGATAGGCAACGCCGGTGACCGCTGTTAGTGTATGAGAAATCGGTTGGAAACTTTCCTCATGTCAGCAAGTTGTAGGTGTCGCTATCGGCGCCAACCTTGTGTGAATGCTGTGAAAAGCTAACCATTTGCATATCACAGCATCTTCTTCCTGTCTGCTAAATTTCGCGTCTGTAGCACGTCATCTTCGTGGTGTAGCAATTTTAATGGCAAGTAGTGTAATAGTAGTTTCAGAATCTTCCTACTTTGGTATTTTATTCTGGGATCTACTTCAAGTCCGATTCCTAAAACCAGTTAGACCATCGGACGCACTGTGAAACTTGTTCAAACATTCAGTTTTGGCAGAATAACGGGAGCAAAACTGTGATGTTAACGTATCTCTGCTGCTACACTCGACTCGAAACCGTATGGTGGGTGGCAGAGGGTACTTTGTGTAGCATTGTCACTTTTCACATTCCTCATCCAGTCGCGTCTGCCTCTGGTAGCTGAGGGGTCAGCACGACGGAATGTAATACCTAACGGCCCGTGTTCGATTCGCGGCTGGGTCGGAGATTTTCTCCGCTTAGGGACTGCTTGTTGTCTTGTCCTTACCATCATCATTTCATCCCCAATGACATGCAAGTCGCCGAAGTGGCGTCAAATCGAAAGACTTGCACCAGGCGTACGGTCTACCCGACGGGAGGCCCTAGCCACACGGCATTTCCATTTTCCATCCAGTCGCGAAAACAGCGCAGGAAGATCAGCTGTCGGTAAGCCCCCGTATAACCACAAAATTCTCTAATTTTTACAATCGTGATCTTTTCGCGAGATCTACACAGCAGGAAGCAACACACCGACTGAATCTCATAGGAAGCTGCGCTCTCGGAATTTCAACAGTAAAACACACGCAGTGATTCACAAAGCCTGTCTCGCATCGCCTGCCATTGGAGTCGGACGTGCATCTGAGTGACGCCTTGCCGCTCAGCGGATGAACCCGTGACCAACTGCGCCGACTTTGTCTTATCGTCTCCACTTCCTGTATCAATCCCACCTGGAAAGAGTCCCAGACTAACGAACATTACTCGTGTATCAGTCGAAAAAGCATTTTACAAGCTGTCTCCTTTGTGCGAGGACTAATTTCCCAATGACGCCTGCGTTGAATGACAACTGGCATCTGCCTTTCCTACATTTAGTTTTTGTGGTCACTCCATTTTAAACTACTGCGTGCGTATATTCCTAGATATTTAATGGGCGTGACAGTTCTAGCAAACTGATCGTTAATTGCTTAATGAAACGAAAACTAACATTTCCGTCTATTTGCGAGAATACATTACATTATTTTATGTTGACAGTCAACTATCGATTTTTGTACCAATCGTGGTTTCTCTGCAAGTGTCCGTGCGTTTCGCTACAAAGGTTTTTGCTGCTGACTTCTCTAAATACACTACTGGCCATTAAAATTGCTATAGCACAAAGATGACGTACTACAGACGCGAAATTTAACCGACAGGAAGAACATGCTGTGATATGCAAATGATTAGCTTTTCAGAGCGGTAGCGACACCTACAACGTGATGACATGAAGAAACTTTCCAACCGATTTCTCATACACTAACAGCAGTTGACCGACGTTGCCTGGTGAAACGTTGTTGTGATGCCTTGTGTAAGGAGGAGAAATGCGTACCATCACGTATCCGACTTTGATAAACGTTGGATTGTAGCCTATCGCGATTGCGGTTTATCGTATCGCGACATTGCTGCTCGCGTTGGTCGAGATCCAATGACTGTTAGCAGAATATGGAATCGGTGGGTTCAGGAGGGTAATACGGAACGATGTGCTGGATCACAACGGCCTCGTATCACTAGCAGCCGAGATGACAGGCATCTTATCTGCATGGCTGTGACGCATCGTGCAGCCACGTCTCGATCCCTGAGTCAACAGATGGGGACGGACGTTTGAAAGACAACAACCATCTGCACGAACAATTCGACGACGTTTGCAGCAGCATGGACTATCAGCTCAGAGACCATGGCTGCGGTTACCCTTGACAGTGCATCACAGACAGGAGCGCCTGCGATGGTGTACTCAACGACGAACGCGGGTGCACGAATGGCAAAACGTCATTTTTTCGGATGAATCCAGGTTCTGTTTACAGCATCATGATGGTTGCATCCGTGTTCGGCGACATCGCGGTGAACGCACATTTGAAGCGTGTATTCGTCATCGCCATACTGGCGTATCACCCGGCGTGATGGTATGGGGTGCCATTGGTTACACGTCTCGGTCACCTATTGTTCGCATTGACGGCACTTTGAACAGTGTACGTTACATTTCAGATCTGTTACGACCCGTGGCTCTACCTTTCATTCGATCCCTGCAAAACCCTACATTTCAGCAGGATAATGCACGACCGCATGTTGCGGGTCCTGTACGGGCCTTTCTGGATACAGAAAACGTGCGACTGCTGCCCTGACCAGCAAATTCTCCAGATCTCTCACCAATTGAAAACGTCTGGTCAATGGTGACCGAGGAACTGGCTCGTCACAATAGGCCAGTCACTACTCTTGATGAACTGTGGTATCGTGTTGAAGCTGCATGGGCAGCTGTAACTGTACACGCCATCTAAGCTCTGTTTGACTCAATGCCCAGGCGTGTCAAGGCCGTTATTACGGCCAGAGGTCGTTGTTCTGGGTACTCATTTCTCAGGATCTATGTACCCAAATTGCGTGAAAATGTAATCACATGTCAGTTCTAGTATAATATATTTGTCCAATGAATACCCGTTTATCATCTACATTTATTGTTGGTGTAGCAATTTTAATGGCCAGTAGTGTACAATAGCATGATAGGTAAATATCCTCACAGAGTCTCCGACGTCATGCACGAGGTCCTTACGCATTTTGTCAATAGTAGGAGCTCCTCTGTCTCGGCGTATCGCCGAAGCTACTTTGACGATAGAAAATTTTCCTCTCTCTCCCACTTGATAGGAAACTTCAGCCCAACTGAAAAACTGGTCCGATATTCCGTATTTTATTCATTAGAGCATAGTGCTGAACTGTATCGAACACATTCCGGAAGTCAAAAGGAACGGCATCAACTGTGAGGGCCAGCATCTGCTGCCTCCTGTGTCTCGTGGACGCAGATCGAACTGGGCTTCGCAAGATCGTTGTTTCCGGTTCAAACGGCTTTGAGCACTATGGGACTTAACAGCTGAGGTCATCAGTCCCCTAGAACTTAGAACTACTTAAACCTAACTAACCTATGGATATCACACACATCCATGCCCTAGGCAGGATTCGAACCTGCGGCCGTAGCGGTAGCGCGGTTCCGGACTGAAGCGCCTAGAATCGCTCGGCCACACCGGCCGGCTTCTTTGTTTCCGGAATCTTTGCTGTGAGCGACCCAGCTCTCTGGGACGTCAGCAGGGAACCGCTTGTCACAAACTTGTCTGTCCTGGGGTCGGTCAAGTATGCAGACGACTTGCTCCCGAAGTAGGTACTTTACGAGCAGTGGAAGGAAATTTTCTCCCTACCACCAAGGGGGCAGATGTATTTTGGAGGCCCGGAGGGCACACTGTTCGTGGCACAGAGTGTGGTATGACTGGTATTTGTGACGGTGATATTAATGTAGCTGCAGCATATGTGGACATCAACCGAATAGGGTGTAATAGTTCAAATCTACGTTTAGCCTCTTGGTAAGTCAACCTGTCGAGGGTCTTGTACTCCATGATTTTCCGCTCCTTTTGGGATTCTGTGCCCTCTGGCGATCAGGGGGAGTGCTTCTCTCTACATATGATACAAGTGGGAGGAGGTGCACATGGAGTATGTGGATGCAGTGGACGTCTGCAGCCTCGACATGTGGCGCTGAAAATGCAATGGGAAGACATTTACAGCACTTAAAGCACCGCACAGGGGGAGAGACACATGGTTTAACGTCACAGTGGTAAACCATCACCTTGACCTGTTCAGGCAGTGAATCACCCTCAAAGGCCAAGGTGAAGGCATGAGTAGCAACCCTGTTGTCTTTGGGCCCCTTGTAAATGCGCCGGATCGAATGAACACCCTGCTGTTCTAGATTGGTGCGGAGCTCGTCGTCAGACTGCAAGAGGAGGTTGCGATGGAAAATAATTCCCTGGACTATGTTGAGGCTTTTATGGGGAGTGATAGAAACACAAATATCACCCAGCTGGTCACAAGCGAGTAACGCTCGGGATTGGGGTGTGGATGCTGTCTGAATCAAGACTGCACAGCTTCTCATCTTGGACAGCGCTGTCACTTCCCCAAACTTATCCTCAAGATGTTCAACAAAAAATTGAGGCTTCGTAGGTAGAAAGGAGTCCCTGTCGATTCTGCTACAAAGTAAATACCAAGGCGAATATGGCTTTCTTCTTTCTGTGGCCCTACGTTCCGTCCATGGTGTAGCTAGGGAGGGAAACGATTGTCAGCATTGTACTCGATCTTGCTCTTCTTACAGACCGCTAGCGCCGTACGGTCACCAGCAAGAGATGACTTAGCCCGCTTCATTGCAGGTCGTGGTGCCACCCACTCCGATCAGGGGCTCTCCCCACGGGCGCTACCCACCCACAGCAAAGACCACCAGGCGTGATGGCCATTGCCTGGAGTCCTGATGCCCCAGGAAGACAGGCATCTACTCCTTGGCATATGTGGGGAGTTCACAGCTTCGGCATCAGCAGTGCGTCCCTGTGTTCTCAGGGGGCTACCACCAAATGGGTACATGACGGCAGCACCGTGTTGGATATTTGGTGCAGAGAAATCCAGTATTGTCAAATGGCTCTGAGCACTATGCGACTTAACTTCGGAGGTCATTAGTCGCCTAGAACTTAGAACTAATTAAACCTAACTAACCTAAGGACATCACACACATCCATGCCCGAGGCAGGATTCGAACCCGCGACCGTAGTGGTCGCTCGGCTCCTGATTGTAGCGCCCAGAACCGCACGGCCACTCCGGCCGGCCCAGTATTGTCATGGTGACAAAAAAGAACAGGAGACAACGGAAGACGATGACACACCACGGAAAAGTCCTCACCCAAACAGTTGAATCGTAGGTGGAGATGCAAAATCATGACAAGAGGTTCAGGTGATCGAATCTAAGGGCACTATGGATAACTCATGCACCACGTAAGGCGTCCTTCTGCATATGAATCGCACCTGAACTTATAGGGCCGAAACGTATGAGACTCGTTTTAGTCGCCTCTTACGACAGGCAGGGATACCTCAGGCCTATTCTAAGCCCTGGACCCGTAAGGGGTACTGTCACTGGAACCGCACTCAGGAGTAGCAGAGTTCGAATCTGCGTCCAGCATTTTATGACTTTGCTAAATTACGAAGTGGTCCTTCCAGTAAGAATATTTACTCATCTATTGATAGATTTGTATAATTTTACAGATAAGCCACAATACGTGGAATGGCGATTCATATAGAAACACACATGTGTCTCAACTGCGTACAAAAACAATGAAAATCTTCCTCTATGAATCTTCTACAGTCATTATACGAGTAAAACCGGACCTCTGTCCTGAGGGTCTCGTTTTCTCTCGCGTTTCTACAGGTATTTCCTGTTTAGTTTTTTCAGTGTTGCAGTAGCATGTTCATCATTTGACACATAGGACGTCCAAAGTCAACGGAAAGCGTCAGTTTGTGTCTCGTTAGAAACAAAATGTTTTCTAGAGCGAAATTTTGTCTGATAGTGTTATATAGCGTGTAACAAAGAGGCATAACTAATCTTTCACACACAGGAATAATATGTTCTAGATTGTGTTATATGGGTCTGGAAACTCTTCGTTTTCGTGTTAAGAGGTGATTTTCAAACGGAATGCACCATCATTACATGAAAGTTGTCGTACACGAAATGTTCAAAATACCTTCTCGATATTGGATAGAATGTACAGTAAGTTGTATTTCGTAGATTCGGCGACCAGTGTCTGTTTTTTTTTCGCAGCTCAACAATGGCAAAATTGCTATGTGGCGCACTTCATTGCTTGTGTTAATTACGACTGACTTCCTTGCTCTACTAGCATCAAGCGCGTAGCATCAACTGTTCAGTGTTCATCAGAGACTGTGTAACCCCATAACATGAAGTGTTTTGGGTGCTGTACCATGGCAGTGTACTGAAATGAGAGGTTGGAAGATGCCCATTTGCTGTACGCATTAGCAGATAGGTGGTAACGGCCGTGGTGCTCAGTGTTTGACCCGAGAGAGATTTCCAGAACGACGGTGTCCCGGCACGAGGATGTTTGAGCCAACTGATCGTCGTCTTAGGGAGCATGGGGCGTTTAAGCCTACTACTCACAACTGAGGGAGGCCTAAATAAACGAGGACACCTCGATTGGAGGCGCATCAGACTGCTATCTGTAGCAAGTGAAGTTGACCGCATGACTGTATGAAGAGTGCAAAACGAGAACCTGCTATATCCATATCATGTGTAGAAACTGCGCTCTAACCTGGAAATGAAGTGTTCCCGGACCTATGTCCATACAAATATAACATACTTTCAAATGGTTCAAATGGCTGTAAGCACTGTGGGACTTAACATCTGAGGTCATTACTCCCCTAGACTTAGAACTACTTAAACCCAACTAACCTAAGGACATCACACACATCCATGCCCGAGGCAGGATTCGAACCTGCAACCGTAGCAGCAGCGCGGTTCCGCACCGAAGCGCCTAGAACTGCTCGGCCACAGCGTCCGGCACATACTTTCTTACTTTTGTTGAGAGGAATCTTTCCTGAAAGTTTGACCATACCTTTTCGTTACAACCTGTAGAACAGCCCGAAAGTGGTATAGTTTAGGATTTCGCTTATCGATACGATCCATGTGCATTCCGAATAAAATGCTGCTCAAGATACGACACTTATCACCGAAACTGGATTGAGGTTAACAGAGTGTTATCAAGAAGGATCCGTAGTGCGTATCTGCCGACACGGGCTAATTACGGCAAGAGTAACTAGTTTCTGTGCGTCTGTGTATGCCGGTGTAAACATACGGAAAAGTCATTGAAAGGAGAAGGCGATGTGTTATTTAGTGTTACTAGCTTTCTCCAGTTAGGTGACTGAGCGTTTTCTGGGACATACCGTACAGTTTATGTGTCTAGGTCTAGTAGTTACTTAAAGAACCGGTCGCAGTGGACAGAGACCCCTTGGACTAGCAGCAACATTACATCATCGGCACCAGAGCCACTGCAATTCCTCTAAAGTAAACACCGCTTCCGCCTCTACGTGTAGCAAGTTCACACCACGAACCAGTGTGTGTGTGTGTGTGCGTGTATTTCTCGAATGAGTTTGTGTTTATAAATGATGCATTTCGCAGTTGAAGCCTAGACTAAACGTTGCTCTACGTCGTCTTGCGAGGTTCCGCGGCGTCACACGAAGCCTCACTTGCCCGCCGAGGCCGGAATGACCGCACTGGTAGCGAGCGACGCGCAGCGCGCGACGTTCAACACACGCTGACGCAGCCGGCCGCGGTGGTCTAGCGGTTCAGGCGCTCAGTCCAGAACGCAGGTTCGAATCCTGCCTCGGGCATGGATGTGTGTGATGTCCTTAGGTTAGTTAGGTTTAAGTAGTTCTAAGTTCTAGGGGACTGATGACCACAGATGTTAAGTCCCATAGTGCTCAGAGCCATTTGAACCATTTGAACGCTGACGCATCGCACCGCTGAGTAGCAACGAAACGTTTCCCAGCGCAGCAGGATCTGTTACGTCACTGTTACATTGCTGAAACAGTCTCAGAAATATTTCTTAAAAGACATCATAGCCGCCGTTGACTGTATACAATATATATTATTACGATTGCAATTTCGGCCTTTAGGGCCATTTTCAACTAACACTGCAAAAGTTAGATTCTGTCAGAATATAAGACTACCTGACACGAGTACACGTCGCCGTCAAAACGTAGCCTTTTGACTGCGAGAGTCCCACAAGGTCCGATGAGTACGACACTTATTACATCGTAAAATGTTGTTAAATATGTGCTGTATTGTCAATGTTACCATCATTCTAATAATCTATCACAGGGGTAAGACAAGGCTGCAACCTGTCTCCACCGTTGTTCATATTATTTATGGATCATATGTTGAAAACAATAGACTGGCTGGGTGAGATGAAGATATGTGAACACAAAATAAGCAGTCTCGCATATGCGGATGTCTTAGTTGTGATTCGATTGAAAGTTTGCAAAGTAATATTTCAGAGGTAGAACAGAAATGTAAGGACTATGGTATGAAGATTAGCATCTCCAAAACGAAAGTAATGTCAGTGGGAAAGAGATATAAACGGATTCAGTGCCAAATAGGAGGAACAAAGTTAGAGCAGGTGAACAGTTTCAAGTACTTAGGATGGATATTCTCACAGGATGGCAACATAGCGAAAGAACTGGAAGCGAGGTGTAGCAAAGCTAATGCAGTGAGCGCTCAGCTACGAACTACTCTCTTCTGCAAGAAGGAAGTCAGTACCAAGACCAAGTTATCTGTGCCGGCCGGTGTGGCCGTGCGGTTCTAGGTGAGTCAGTCTGGAACCGCGAGACCGCTACGATCGCAGGTTCGAATCCTGCCTCGGGCACGGATGTGTGTGATGTCCTTAGGTTAGTTAGGTTTAAGTAATTCTAAGTTATAGGGGACTGATGACCACAGCTGTTAAGTCCCATAGTGCTCAGAGCCATTTGAACCATTTTTAAGTTATCTGTGCGCCGTTCAATCTTTCGACCAACTTTGTTGTATGGGAGCGAAAGCTAGGTGGATTCAGGTTACCTTATCAATAAGGTTGAGGTTACAGATATGAAAGTAGCTAGGATGATTGCAGGTACTAGTAGATGGGAACAATGGCAGGAGGGTGTCCACAATGAGGAAATCAAAGAAAAACTGGGAATGAACTCTGTAGATGTAGCAGTCAGGGTGAACAGGCTTAGATGGTGGGGTCATGTTACACGCATGGGAGAAGCAAGGTTGCCCAAGAGACTCATGGGTTCAGCAGTAGAGGGTAGGAGGAGTCGGGGTAGACCAAGGACAAGGTACCTGGATTCTGTTAAGAATGATTTTGTAGTAATAGGCTTAACATAAGAAGAGGCACAAATGTTAGCACTCAATAGGGGATCATGGAGGAATTTTATAAGGGGGACTATGCTCCAGACTGAACGCTGAAAGGCATAATCAGTCTTAAATGATGATGATTGTGATGATGAAATAAAAGCTCAGGTGCACTGATGGTAACACTGACAATACGTCGCCGGCCGGTGTGGTCGTGCGGTTCTAGGCACTTCAGTCGGGAACCGCGTGACCGCTACGGTCGCAGGTTCGAATCCTGTCTCGGGCATGGATGTGTGTGATGTCCTTAGGTTAGTTAGGTTTAAGTAGTTCTAAGTTCTATGGGACTGATGACCTCAGATGTTAAGTCCCATAGTGCTCAGAGCCATTTGACAATACACCACATATTTAACAGCATTTTACGATGTAATAAGTGTCGTACTCATCGGACCTTGTGGGACTCTCGCAGTGAAAAGGCTAAATTTTGACGACATGCTACACCCTTCATCTCCTTTCCCAAGGTGGCTTCCGTCAACTCCCCCTCCTGGATGATCCCCTCTCTCCCTCCATTTATCCCTCCTATCAACTCTGATCGTCACCTCCCCATCTCTTCCTCTGTCCTTTTCCTGGGCTCCCTGCCCCCCCCTCCCTTCCATCCTGTTTTTTCCCTGCCAACCCTCTCTCTGCCTCTCTTCTCTCCCCTGAGTCCTTTTGCATTTCCCTCCTCTTCCTTTCCCATCTCGCGTCTGCCCTGCGCCCCCCCCCCCCTCTTTATGAGTCCTCTCCCTATGTCGGTTCCCCCCCTTTCGTTTTTTCCTCTCCCGCCTCCTTTTTTTCGTTCATCTGTGCAGGTCCCTCCCCCCCCCCCCCCCCCATCCCCATCTGCCCTTGGCTGTGGTGTGTCATCTTCGTGCCGACTTTTTAGTGCTGTGTTTCCAGTGATTGTTAGATATTGTGCGTCTTTTCCAAAGTGTTGCGAGCGGACATCATACTGTCGCTGGGCGTGATTTTTATATATCTTGCGAACTGAAACCAGACTGTCGCCATGTTTTTTAATTGTCTATCTACTATTTTACCTGTCTGCTTCCTGTGTATTTTATTAGCATCCTCCACCCTTTGTTTTTATCTTTTAACTTTCCATAATTTTCCGCCGTTTTACAATTTACGTCCCCGTTTTATCGCCTGCTTTTGTTGTTTCTTATCTTCTTATGTTTTAAAAATTCTGTAGGCTGTAGAGCAGCGTACTAAGCTGCTGCCAGCCCGCCCCTTCGGGGGAAATCGAAATTCAATAAAGGAAAAAAACAACGACGACATGTACTCAGTCAGATAGTATTATATTCTGACAGAATGTAACTTTTGCAGTGTTACTTGAAAATGGCCCTAAGGCCGAAATTGCAATCGTAATAATAAATATTTTATACAGTCAACGGCTACTATGACGTCTTTTAAGAAATATTATATGACTGTGAATCCCAACCATGAGAAGTTAGTCTCAGAAAGAGTTGCCAGCCGCACGGCACGGGGTAGCCGCGTGGTCTGAGGCGTCTTGTCACGGTCCGCGCGGCTCCTCCCGTCGGAGGTTCGGATCCTACCTGGGGCATGGGTGCGTGTGTGTCGTCCTTAGCGTAAGTTAGTTTAAGTTAGGTTAAGTAGTGTGCGAGCTTAAGAACCGATGACCTCAGCAGTTTGGTCCCATAAGACCTTACCACCAAGATTTGCCAGCGTCGCTTTGATGAATTAAGACAGCGTCTACTCGAGTGCCAAAGATTATTGCCCTGTAGGAATGAAACAGGGTAACAGTTCAGCCAAAACGAGGACGTTGCAAATTTCCAAGGAAAAAAAAAATGCGGGGTATGAACGCTAATTATCGCTCACCAAGTCCGTCTCACCCACCACGTAACAACTCCAGCTTCTAATAACACGGGCACTCACTAAGCTACTGGCCTATAAAAAGGTGAGACTTGTTGCAAGCTGTATGCGTCACACGAGTAACTTTGCCCACCTCCGTGGATTACCAGGTCCGTACAGCAATATCCAGCGACTCCACCCCAGATGGCCCACGACTGGCCTAGCAAGGCTGCCGGCCGACTCATCAGTTTCACGATCTCGAAACAACCCTCGAAAGAATTCAGACATTGTGGTCTTTCAGCTAATCAGCTCTGACATGCTGAATGATAGAAATTGCATCCCAATGCGGGCATTCTTATCTGCCATCTCCTTCTTCCACTAAAAGCACATCCAGGACTTGTCGCTATTTTATTTCTCATGGTACTGAAGGAGAGTTCCTGTCGTTATTGGATACTCTTTAAAGTTTCATTGAGTACAACCGATTCGAATCACAACATTCGCTAATTTCCAAGAATGATTGCCTATTGTAGTCGCGGGGTCCAAACGACACATATCGAACGCGCCTATTGTAAATCGATCATGCGAGTTTCGTGGCGGGCGTTAAAAGTATGTTTACGGTGGTCACTAGGACAACGACAAAAGAAAAGCGTTAAAAATATTTGTAATTACAAAGGAGACGACTTACCTTACTCGCCGTCGGTGTTGTCGTTATGTAAAGTCCATGTGATGTGTACACTACAGGGACAATTCCCTTTTTGCCATAGCCTGGGTAAACTCTGCCAATATCACGCAAGAATATCGGCAGAATGTCACATGCGTTAACTTTTCCCTGGAAACGCAAGTTGTGGAAATAGTGATACTGAAACAAGCACAGTTGGTCTCTTTGTCCTGGACGCCCTTCTCTTTTAATGGAAGACTTCACAAATTTCCATAGCCGCTCGATATTCTGCGTGTGCACACTAGCATCATCCAAAGACACGAACTCTACAGAGTGGTTCACGAACTCGTGGTCGAATCCTTCACCTCTCAGAGTCTTGTAGGACTGAAACCCGTCTGTAATGACTTTAGTACCAGGCAGTCCCACTGAAGTGACCTCGTCTCGGGACAATACTCTCACAACGAAACACTTCCGGGACTCTCTTTTTATTCCACCGAATACCCAAATATGATCGATTTCATTCTTTGAAGGTTGTCCTCTCTGGTTCTTCCTTCTAGCTATATGAGATTCGCCCACTTCCACAGCTTTACTCGCTCGTTTCCGATGCTGTTGCTTGCAAGGTGTAGTCTCGAATCCAGAAAGATAGAAGAAATGCGCTGGTCCGGATGGATGATTAGGAAGAGTCGAACTACTTATTCTTCCTGAAACTCGTTCGTTTTCCGCACTGTCCTCAATGTAATTGAAACGGTATTTCAGCATCTGAACTCCTCTTACGAAGGTTTACACACTACGCAGTACCACAGTCCATACAGTCCCTCCTTTTGTCGTCCGATAGTACTCCATATTAGCGACAGAAAGTCAATCAATTTTCTACGCTGGATAAGCATGCAATTACATTTTTTCATGTGAGAGAATCCGCCGAAGAAGCTTCAGGAACACCAGACATCACACTCACTATCGACAGAAATCGTCTGGGTATCCCCAGCAACTCACAAATAATTCGCGGAGGAATGTAATTTGGAGCAGCTAAACGAACGACGGAAAACAGATAAAAATGACGATCACAAATAATTGAATATAATTCCCACCACGAGACTCGCATGATCGATTTACAATCGCACGTTGGATTTCTGTCGTTTGTACCCCACGACTTCGATAGGCAATCATTCTTGGAAATTACCCAACATTCAGCCTGTCCTCTAAATCTTCCCCACATATAACTTTTGGGGTGTAAAGAAACTCCAGCCTGTTAGATCCAGGAAGCGGGATGAAGCGGAACCTTTATCTTGCTGCACTTGCAGAAACTCCAATGGACGCAAGGCTAGATGGCGATTGTACGGTGGCGTCTGACTAACCAGACTCAAGTAGGTACATTGCTGAGTCAAAACATCAGGACCACTGCCCACAGGACGTGACGCGTAAACGGAAGTGGAACAGAGAGACCGATGACAAATTGTTAAAGGGACGATGTTGTTGTTGTGGTCTTCAGTCCTGAGACTGGTTTGATGCAGGTGTTGTGGGTTGGCAGGAGAGCCAACACCGTATTATTAGAGGAAGCCGAAAGGCACGCGTTTTAGCTCACGCAGGCTGGCGTGAGGTCTGGAACAGGACAAGGAAATCAGACTTTAGGAAAACGGACGTAGCTGGTGGAATACTTAACTTTAATCCATAAATGATGAGTGTCGCTCTTGACGGTACATGATTACAGTATCAATAGTAACTGGTAATGGCGCCTTGCTAGGTAGTAGCAAATGACGTAGCTGAAGGCTATGCTAACTATCGTCTCGGCAAATGAGAGCGTATTTTGTCAGTGAACCATCGCTAGCAAAGTCAGTTGTACAACTGGGGCGAGTGCTAGGAAGTCTCTCTAGACCTGCCGTGTGGCGGCGCTCGGTCTGCAATCACTGATAGTGGCGACTCGCGGGTCCGACGTATACTAACGGACCGCGGCCGATTTAAAGGCTACCACCTAGCAAGTGTGGTGTCTGGCGGTGACACCACAGCAGGTCTCCATGCTACTCTATCCTGTGAAAGCTTCTTCATCTCCCAGTACCTACTGAAGCCTACATCCTTCGCCGGCCGGAGTGGTTGAGCGGTCCGCGCGACCGCGACGGTCGCAGGTTCGAATCCTGCCTCGGGCATGGATGTGTGTGATGTCCTTAGGTTAGTTAGGTTTAAGCAGTTCTAAGTTCTAGGGGACTGATGACGTCAGTAGTTAAGTCCCATAGTGCTCAAAGCCATTTTTTGAACCTACATCCTTCGGAATCTGTTTATTGTATTCGTCTCTTGATCTCCCTCTACGATTTTTACCCTCCACGCTGCCCTCCAATACTAAATTGGTGATCCCTTGATGCCTCGCAACATGTCCTACCAACCGATCCGTTCTTCTAGTCAACGTGCGACAAACTCCTCTTCTCCCCAATTCTATTCAACACCTCCTCATTAGTTATGTGATCTATCCGTCTAATCTTCAGCATTCTTCTGTAGCACCACATTTCGAAAGCTTCTATTCTCTTCTTGTATAAACTATTTATCGTCCATGTTTCACTTGGATACATGGCTACACTCCATACAAATACTTTCAGAAACGACTTCCTGACACTTAAATCAATACTCGATGTTAACAAATTTTTCTTCTTCAGAAACGCTTTCCTTGCCATTGTTAGTCTACATTTTATATCCTCTCTACTTCGACCATCATCAGTTATTTTGCTCCCCAGATAGCAAAACTCCTTTACTACTTTAAGTGTCTCATTTCCTAATCTTATTCCCTCAGCATCACCCGATTTAATTCGACTACATTCCATTATCCTCGTTTTGCTTTTGTTTATGTTCATCTTATACTCTCCTTTCAAGACACTGTCCAATCCGTTCAACTGCTCTTCCAAGTCCTTTGCTGTCTCTGACAGAATTACAATGTCATCGGCAAACCTCAAAGTTTTTGTTTCTTCTCCATGGATTTTAATACCTACTCCGAACTTTTCTTTTGTTTCCTTTACTGCTTGCTCAATATACAGATTGAATAGCATCGGGGAGAGGCTACAACCCTGTCTCACTTCCTTGCCGACCACTGCTTCCCTTTCATGCCCCTCGACTCTTATAACTGCCATCTGGTTTCTGTACAAATTGTAAACAGCCTTTCGCTGCCTCAAATGGGCAGATCCATTGACTTAAGCGTCTGCGACAAAGGGCGGAGTGTTATGGCAGGCGCCTGGGCACGAGAATCTTCCAAACGGCGGAGCTATTTGGCTGTTGGTGTGCCGCTGTCCTGAGCGCGTGTACAGGTAGTGGCTGAGGAACGGTGAGACCACGAGGGGGCGACCAGGTGCCTGCCGGTGGTCCGCGCCCCACCACAAGAGAGTGGAGGTCGCAGGCTCTGTAAAGCAGGACAGACGTAGATCAGTGTGCAGACTTGGCGGCAGAGTACAATATACTGGCGCAGGCGCCAGAGCGTCGGAGCACACTTGTAGTTCCAATGTTGACCCAACGACATTGTCAGTTACGATTGCAGCTGAGACGATACCATCGAGACTGGACCGCGGATCGATGGAAAAGTGTCACACTACCGGGTGAATCGCGCTTCTGGTCACATCAGGTGGATAGGCGCTTGCGGATACATCTTTGTCCAGGCGAACGGCAGCTCAAAACAGCTCCGCCTCACGGATGCAGGACTATGGGGGCAGTTTTATGCTCTGACGGACATCCACTTGAGCTTCCGTGAGACCTGTGGTAGTAACCGAAGGCGGCACGATAACTCTGTGGACTACGTGGACATTATAGACGCCCGCTAAACCCGCAGGGCATAACAGGTGATTAGGATTGTGGAAAGGGCCAAATAAGGTATCGGTCAGGTTCACTCAGAATTGTAATTTATTGTAATTTAATAACACCTTTAAACCAAAACGGCACATAGCCGAATCTTTAGAACTACGAGTTTCAAAAAGGCAGTTATTTCATGGCTGAGGGCCTCCAAACAAGAAATCTTAAAAGTCAAAAAATAAAAAATGCAGTTAAAATAGCAAACAAAATAATTAAAATATATACGGTATCACAACTGGGCTGGAAAGCCTCAAGGCAAAAGTAGATAGAACAAACATATGCAAGGTGCAATACAAGTGGTTGAGGGCCACAATTAAATTTTAAAATATATTGCCATAATCTTTTAAGGCAGAAGACCGCAATTATTTTGCTTGAAGGCTAATTTCAAGAATAAGGTTTTCTTTCGGATATCGGTAATAAGGTGACCAATTTCGAGCTGCAATCATTGATGTGCTCTCTAATGTGGGTTCCGAAGTTTCTTCCCTTCTGACCTATATATTTAGCGTTACAGTCATCACATATCTCTGATGACTTAAATTTGCCCCGCGTTTCAGTCTGCCTATGCCTAAAAATTAAAAAGTTGCCGATTGTAATGGAAATATTACCTATATACACTCCTGGAAATTGAAATAAGAACACCGTGAATTCATTGTCCCAGGAAGGGGAAACTTTATTGACACATTTCTGGTGTCAGATACATCACATGATCACACTGACAGAACCACAGGCACATAGACACAGGCAACAGAGCATGCACAATGTCGGCACTAGTACAGTGTATATCCACCTTTCGCAGCAATGCAGGCTGCTATTCTCCCATGGAGACGATCGTAGAGATGCTGGATGTAGTCCTGTGGAACGGCTTGCCATGCCATTTCCACCTGGCGCCTCAGTTGGACCAGCGTTCGTGCTGGACGTGCAGACCGCGTGAGACGACCCTTCATCCAGTCCCAAACATGCTCAATGGGGGACAGAGCCGGAGATCTTGCTGGCCAGGGTAGTTGACTTACACCTTCTAGAGCACGTTGGGTGGCACGGGATACATGCGGACGTGCATTGTCCTGTTGGAACAGCAAGTTCCCTTGCCGGTTTAGGAATGGTAGAACGATGGGTTCGATGACGGTTTGGATGTACCGTGCACTATTCAGTGTCCCCTCGACGATCACCAGTGGTGTACGGCCAGTGTAGGAAATCGCTCCCCACACCATGATGCCGGGTGTTGGCCCTGTGTGCCTCGGTCGTATGCAGTCCTGATTGTGGCGCTCACCTGCACGGCGCCAAACACGCATACGACCATCACTGGCACCAAGGCAGAAGCGACTCTCATCGCTGAAGACGACACGTCTCCATTCGTCCCTCTATTCACGCCTGTCGCGACACCACTGGAGGCGGGCTGCACGATGTTGGGGCGTGAGCGGAAGACGGCCTAACGGTGTGCGGGACCGTAGCCCAGCTTCATGGAGACGGTTGCGAATGGTCCTCGCCGATACCCCAGGAGCAACAGTGTCCCTAATTTGCTGGGAAGTGGCGGTGCGGTCCCCTACGGCACTGCGTAGGATCCTACGGTCTTGGCGTGCATCCGTGCGTCGCTGCGGTCCGGTCCCAGGTCGACGGGCACGTGCACCTTCCGCCGACCACTGGCGACAACATCGATGTACTGTGGAGACCTCACGCCCCACGTGTTGAGCAATTCGGCGGTACGTCCACCCGGCCTCCCGCATGCCCACTATACGCCCTCGCTCAAAGTCCGTCAACTGCACATACGGTTCACGTCCACGCTGTCGCGGCATGCTACCAGTGTTAAAGACTGCGATGGAGCTCCGTATGCCACGGCAAACTGGCTGACACTGACGGCGGCGCTGCACAAATGCTGCGCAGCTAGCGCCATTCGACGGCCAACACCGCGGTTCCTGGTGTGTCCGCTGTGCCGTGCGTGTGATCATTGCTTGTACAGCCCTCTCGCAGTGTCCGGAGCAAGTATGGTGGGTCTGACACACCGGTGTCAATGTGTTCTTTTTTCCATTTCCAGGAGTGTATTCTACGGAATTTATTATCTACCAATGAGCCGCTATTGCGTGGGGGTAAGTAGAGTCAAAGCTCCGGATGTCAGCGGAACGTGATCAGTTTTACCCTCCGTATTCACTTTCCGTAATATATTTTTGTTAATACGCTTGTAGACTGATGCCAACTATCGCCAGAAAGCATGCTTACAAACTCTCAGAAACCAGCTGTGTGAGAAATCTAGGACTATATCACCACCCCTCGCGTATATCTTTCGTAGGGGCTGCTGCAACGAATTACTTCCGGATCGTACTTATTTGCTCGTTTCTGCAGCCTTGTTTGCACCAGGGAACTGGTATTTTGTTCGGCCAAAAGATGATGAACCGTCCTTTCCCCAGTCCTCCTAAAAGGTGGTGGTCGGAACCGACTGGGCCACGACTGACTTTCCCTTGACGGCCGGTGTTTCCCAACACCCTCTGCAGACAATGTTCCGAGAGTACCCTACAGCCTGAAAGAGACACCTTACGGAACTGCTCTGAGCAGGCGCAGCAAGTGGCCGATGAAGATGCTTACGTTCTGCTCCTCACTCTCACTGTGAATTGATTTTGCGGCTCAGTTTGGAGCTCGCGAGATCGTAAAGCCGGGCAGTAGCCATCGACGGGCTGAGATTCCAACACTTCCGGAGCCAGTGATCCACAGTGACTAAACGAAGTTCTTTCCCAAATATGGAAAGCGATGAGAGTCAGAAGTGCTCCTCATGTGCAGCTGTGGAGGCAAGTAGCCAGTCGGACGGAGGTCTTGTAGTGGACGAGAGAAGGCCGTGGCCAGTAAATTGTTTTTCGTAGCCGTGTTAATTCAAGTGTGATATTTTTTGTGACTTCCCACTTGTTACATTTGAAATGAATTTCTCTTTTGTCGAATGGCTCAAATGGCTCTGAGCACTATGGGACTTAACATCTGAGGTCATCAGTCCCCTAGAACTTAGAACTACTTAAACCTAACTAACCTAAGGACATCACACACATCCATGCCCGGGGTAGGATTCGAATCTGCGACCATAGCGGTCGCGCGCCAGACTGAAGCGCCTAGAACCGCTCGGCCACACCGGCCGGCTCTTTTGTCGACAGGCAGATAATGAGCGGGAGCTATCAGGAGCGAGCTGCCAGCAGCGAGTGAACTGTCTAAGTAGGCTGTTTAGGTTTTCATGTTGGTAACGCCTCGTAGCGCTCTGTATGAAAATCACTGACTGTGCTGTGTGCAGTCTGTGGCTGGTTGGACTCATTGTTGGAGTATTCGCTTGTGCACTGTTGGGCTGTTGGATGTGAACAGCGCGTAGCGTTGCGCAGTTGGAGGTGAGCCGCCAGCAGTAATGGATGTGGAGAGAGAGATGCCAGAGTTTTGTGAGGTTCCGATAGGCGGACGAGCTGGAAGTGTGTCCGCCAGAAAAACGAAATTTGTAAAGATGGATGTCATGAATTGATAGATATATATATGATGACTTTTGAAAATTATTAAGGTAAATACATTGTTTGTTCTCTATCAAAAGCTTTCATTTGCTAACTATGCCTGTCAGTAGTTAGTGTCTTCAGTAATTAGAATCTTTTATTTAACTGGCAGTAATGGCGCTCGCTGTATTGCAGTAGTTCGAGTAACGAAGATTTTTGTGAGGTAAGTGATTCATGAAAGGTATAGGTTATTGTTATTCAGGGCCATTCTTTTGTAGGGGTTATTGAAAGTCAGATTGCGTTGCGCTAAGAATATTGTGTGTCAGTTTAGTGTTGATCGGAATAAGTAAAGATAGAAATGTCTGAGTACGTTCAGTTCTGCTCAGCTGCTTGAAAATAAAATAACGTAAGAGGTTTATCAGCTCAGTCATTTATAATTTTCTAAAGGGGACGTTTCAACTGTTCAGTTCGCGCGTCTGGAGTGTGGCAAGAATGACGGCTTGTGCTCTCCAACCAGTTTTTGTTTTTTGTTTCCGCTCCTGGCCTCAGTATGTGACTGGAATCCTGTGACAGCCAGTCCCTCCTGGTGATTCTGTAAATTCATCGTGACTTCGTTTGTGGGTATATCATCACCGAACTTCTACTGTGTGGAAGTGACGACCAAGGCTTTCAGAACAACCCTCTGAAATATTTCGCTCTCCCACGTTGTCCAGGTTCCACACCTTGAGGATTCCAAACACTCGAGCACCGCGCGACACTCCAGACGTCACCATCGACGTCGCGAACTCGGGTGGAAGGCGGCCGGCTGGAATCCCGGCGCTGGAAGACATTTTCATCGCTAGTGCTTGACCACAAGAGGATGACGCGTGTTAGCGTACGCTGCCTGTTGACAGACAGTGCATCCATGCTACTGACCAGAATAATATACGAAACAATGGAAAGGGAAATTAAGGATGCGTCAGACGACAGTTTGGTTTCAGGAAAAGTAAACGCATCAGACTTGCTGTTCTGGAGTTACACTTGATAACCGGTTTAAGGTTTACAAGAAGTGTTCAATTTTTAGTAAGGCTCGTTTGAAAGTGTTGTGTTAACAATTATGACAGGAAAAATATTAGCTGCTAATGACCGGCCACGTGCATCAGGAGGGCGACAGAAAATGAGCGTTCGGGGAGCGCAGAGGTCAAACTTCTATGGAATGGACAAAATGGATATCATTGACATTGAAGTAATGTTCAAAACAAGCCATTAACTTGCACCACGAACACCGAACGAAAAATGGAGCGTCACAGTGACCACATCAGAGGCGAACTCCTTGTTTGTCAGAAACCGTGCAGGACCTTCTACTAGCTATCCACTCTTAAAGAATGCGTGTAGAATCGTATTGGTGTACCGGGGTGATGAGAACTGATGGAAAATGAAGGCATGCAACCGAATGCGAAACAGTCTGTCTTGCAGCTTATCGTGAAACCAGCTATTCCTTTTAAGGCGTAGCTGCAGATAGTGCGATAATATATTTTATAGACACCGAAAAAACAGACATCCAGTGGCTGAATTTATCCAATGGTTCCAGCTAGCATGAATTGTAATGTCACTCACTTTTTGGGAGGGATAGTTTTCTCTAAAAGACTGGTTTTTACATCAGACCAGAGATCAAGCAGAACCAAGTTATTTTGACCAACTATTGACCCAAAGGAGTGCTCATACCATAGTTGTAGTTCTCTTATGCCCATTTTCCCACTCTTGCTTGCTGTGACGTAAATATTCCCTACTGGCCTTGCAGGATCACGCACACGAGAAAGAATCTTAGGGGGCAGAGCACCTCCAACTTCTCGCAGCACAATAAATAACTTTCGAGCCAATTTACCATTCGGATTAACAGTTGGCATTGTTGTATACGAATCCCTTAAGGCATGGATATCACTTCATATTGATACAACTCTCTTGGTACGTCTAATTTCCAGGGTTCCTTTCATACGCATTTCCTCTTCAAATCCCAGTTGGTTGGAGTTGAAAACAAAGTCCATATTGAGCGATGGGATAAGTTTGTTTACCTCATCTACAAATTTTCGGGCAGAGTCCGTAGTTTGCTGTGCATCGTCAAGTTGACGCTTTGTTTGAAAATTCGTTATCTTACGTCTTCCAATTCTGCAGTACTGTCTGCAGTTACGCAACTATCCACTGCTTCCCTTCAAATCACTGTAATCTATGTCGTGCGATAATTTGATGCCCATAGCGTAGCAGGTCACGACCACGCACATCTTGTAAATTGTATCGAGCATCCTTCAAACGCGCAGAATAAATCATCGAAATAAGTGTCCAAGGAATAGAAAAGCAACTGGAATCACTCAACAGAGGAAAGTCCACTGGACCTGACGGGCTACCAATTCGATTCTTCACAGAGTACGCGAAAGAACTTGCCCCCCTTCTAACAGCCGTGTACCGCAAGTCTCTAGAGGAACGGAAGGTTCCAAACGATTGGAAAAGAGCACAGGTAGTCCCAGTCTTCAAGAAGGGTCGTCGAGCAGATGCGCAAAACTATAGACCTATATCTCTGACGTCGATCTGTTGTAGAATTTTAGAACATGTTTTTTGCTCGAGTATCATGTCGTTTTTGGAAACCCAGAATCTACTATGTAGGAATCAACATGGATTCCGGAAACAGCGATCGTGTGAGACCCAACTCGCTTTATTTGTTCATGAGATCCAGAAAATATTAGATACAGGCTCCCAGGTAGATGCTATTTTTCTTGACTTCCGGAAGGCGTTCGATACAGTTCCGCACTGTCGCCTGATAAACAAAGTAAGAGCCTACGGAATATCAGACCAGCTGTGTGGCTGGATTGAAGAGTTTTTAGCAAACAGAACACAGCATGTTGTTATCAATGGAGTGACGTCTACAGACGTTAAAGTAACCTCTGGCGTGCCACAGGGGAGTGTTATGGGACCATTGCTTTTCACAATATATATAAATGACCTAGTAGATAGCGTCGGAAGTTCCATGCGGCTTTTCGCGGATGATGCTGTAATATACAGAGAAGTTGCAGCATTAGAAAATTGTAGCGAAATGCAGGAAGATCTGCAGCGGATAGGCACTTGGTGCAGGGAGTGGCAACTGACCCTTAACATAGACAAATGTAATGTATTGCGAATACATAGAAAGAAGGATCCTTTATTGTATGATTATATGATAGCGGAACAAACACTGGTAGCAGTTACATCTGTAAAATATCTGGGAGTATGCGTGCGGAACGATTTGAAGTGGAATGATCATATAAAATTAATTGTTGGTAAGGCGGGTACCAGGTTGAGATTCATTGGGAGAGTCCTTAGAAAATGTAGTCCATCAACTAAGGTGGTGGCTTACAAAACACTCGTTCGACCTATACTTGAGTATTGCTCATCAGTGTGGGATCCGTACCAGATCGGGTTGACGGAGGAGATAGAGAAGATCCAAAGAAGAGCGGCGCGTTTCGTCACAGGGTTATTTGGTAACCATGATAGCGTTACGGAGATGTTTAACAAACTCAAGTGGCAGACTCTGCAAGAGAGGCGCTCTGCATCGCGGTGTAGCTTGCTCGTCAGGTTTCGAGAGGGTGCGTTTCTGGATGAGGTATCGAATATATTGCTTCCCCCTACTTATACCTCCCGAGGAGATTACGAATGTAAAATTAGAGAGATTAGAGCGCGCACGGAGGCTTTCAGACAGTCGTTTTTCCCGCGAACCATACGCGACTGGAACAGAAAAGGGAGGTAATGACAGTGGCACGTAAAGTGCCCTCCGCCACACACCGTTGGGTGGCTTGCGGAGTATAAATGTAGATGTAGATGTAGATACCAGTTTTTATAACAAGTGCGCCTTGTCCTATATCCGTAGTTTTTCTTATGCATTTCTCGGTTATACTGCTGCGGACTTATTCGAAATCTTTTCATAACTGTTTCTTTACTATGCAGAAGATGATCTTTCATGTACGTAAGTATGCTCAGTGACCGCTCCTTGGACAACGATTGTCCTTTACTACGTTTCACTGGTGACGGGATTTGTTGATCCCTGTCCGACAAGGATTATGAACTACACGGCTCCGTCCTTGTTTCAGTATCACTTTCACTTATTAAGCACGTATCGTCGTCATTGTACACCTCATGTACGTTGTCCGCTCAGTCTAGCGTATACGACACCCCGCACTCCACTGACTCATCTTGCAGAAACGCTAAAATTTCATCTGTCACTTCTTTCTCACTCTGCGAAGTTCCTTGGGTTCCTTTCTGACGAAATGTCAACTCCGCAACTGCTGTTGTACATATAATGCAATGTTTGGTTTGTTTATCATTGCCACTGCTCTGCTTTGTATCAACACCGCTAGCACTGTAGCACTGTTATGAATTAATCGTCGACTAAACAGTTCAACTACGCTCCGTAACATCATCCCGTGCTCACCACTGGATACCTCCAGTGCTGCCATCTGTTGCCATTAGCAGCCTATATTGTTGCTGACGATAGACAATATATCGGCGTCGAATTTCGTAAGCATCATTGGCGTTTTGCAACCTCGCACTCAATAAAAATCCTAGAAAAATCTTTCCACAACGTAAATTGCTGCAAGATGTTTGAAATATTCAAAAAATATGAAAGGGTCCTATAGCCACCTTTCAATAGTCCGCTAGCCCACTTTCATTACCATTTCTCTTTCTTTTCCTTGTTTCTCTTTTCTCTTTACTCTCATAGTGGCGTGATTGAACGAATGTGGTTGTGTGTCACGTTGCTAGACGGTGACGTAGTCTGCTGCAGAAAGTCTGCGATAGTCGTACAGATTCAGCAGCAGTGGTACAGAATAGCCAACTCTCGTAGTGGTCAAGTCGGCAAAGAGGTTTTCGCTACTTGTGAGAAATCCACCTGCGTTGGGTTGGTGGCGGAAATGGCATCTTTAGGTTTTCCGGGACACGCGGAGCGTGGAAGAGGCTGGAGAAGCGGGAGGCAGTCTGCCGCCGGTACGGGAAGCGTCGACAGCTGTGCTCCAGTCGAAGAAGGGTGAGTTAGACTGACCGCGTGGCGCGCTGTTACTTGGCGAGGGGAGACCTGTTAGCTTTTGGTCTCGCTTTTCAAATCTGGAAGATTGCTTTGCCTTGTCGCAGCAAGGAATGCAAAACTTTGGCAGATTTTTCTTTTAGCAAATTTCTGTAGCAGACTTGGATCCGCCGGAAGAGCGCCACACAAAGGTGTCGATAAGAAGTGAGCACTCGCTTCTGTATGAATGTCTGTTTGCCTTCAGCTGTGCCTGCATAAGCTTTCACCTTTCTAAATATTTAGAGCTTTGCCTTCTCGTAAATTTTCCTTGCTTTATGTGTCTTTCGTCAGTGGGGAGCCAACCACATGGTAGAACATTATAGTTGTTGGGCTACCGGCATCACTAACTGTCCGATCGCATGTTTGTTTTAGATAATGTTAACATGATTGTGTGATGTGATATTGTTGGAATTTGGCACTATACCTAGAAATTGTGTCTCCACAAACCACGTGTTATCAGGAATCGTGTACATGCCTCACATCTTTATCTTAGGAATAAATGATTTTATCTACAATGTTCTCTTGTGTTCCGAGATTACTTTTTTGCACCTAAGCCACCCACCTCGTAGCTTTCCCGTTAGCACATCCAATGCGTTTCCTTATGCACAGGTCCAGTGATTAGTCTCCCCTTGTATTTTATAACAAATGCTTTAGATTAAGTCTTATTTTCACGTGTGTTGCTGGGAGATGATCTTCTGCACAGTGTTCTTGCATGTGCTATTTTATTTTAAATGTTTGATTGTCGTGAACAGTGCACGGGGAACACTATTAATTACATCATATCCCCTGTGAGCGACATCACAACGTATGCATTTTTGTGAGTTTTTGGTCTGTGATCAAATTAATTTATTTTCCGACTCGACCAAATCTTTGATTAGTTGTATGGTTAGAGTCGGTGGCGACCCCACTCTTCTCACGTTAATTCCATAAGCAATAAGTATTTCCATTCCCAATAATCAGGAATAACCCGTAGTAACAGGTTAGTTACACATGGCTTACCCTGCTCACGGATGTCGGTAAATTCTGGTGCGCAGTGAGGATTAGTTATTTTTGGTTGGATGTGCTAATTGGTGTATTGTCTTTCTGCAATACAGAATTTACGCGAATTTATGATATAGGTGTGCATTTTCTTACATGTTTTATCTTGTAATTCTATTACTGTATAGACATTGTAATTTAGTATTCAATTGTGTTACAAGTGTGGGTTGATTCTTGTCCTGTGGCGTGTATTGGTGTCATATAGTAAATCTTGGGTGCTTTGTCGGGACTGTGAGTCCCTGGCGATCATTGACCAACGCATCTCCGCCTTAGAAGAGGGCAGCAAGTCATTAGTAAACAGGTGATGGAGCAAGAAGAAAGGTTCGCTGGGAATATACGTATTCTAGCAGAACAATATCAGAGTGAACAAGCGGCTCTTGAGTCCCGAGTAGGACAAAATTCCGCCAGGGATCTCCGCGCATTAGCAGAACAATGCCAGAGTGACCACGCGGCTCTTGTGTCCCGGATAGAGGACACTGCGGCTAAACGCGGCTCTTGTGTCCCGGATAGAGGACACTGCGGCTAAGTGCCCAGTCCACCTTAGTGCGCAGGTAGAAACCCTCAGCCAGGCGATAATAGCTCTCGAGCGAGAGCAAGGGCTTACGCAAACACAACAAGACACGGGCCACCGAGAGATGCGAGAAGAAATAGCCAGGATTTCAGACGCAGTGGCGCGTAAGTCTGACAATAATAGGGAAACGATTACCTCGTCATCAGCGGATGCAGACGAAATACGGTCGATAACGAAACGTCCGCGTGGACAGTGTGAAATAGAAATACAACAAAGAGGAGTTACCGAGGGAATATGTGAGCGCATGGCCCGTTTAGAACTTCACCTAAAAGGGTTAAAGGCCCATGAAGTTGAAAGAAATGAACGAAAGGGCCATTATTCCGACGATGATTCCGGGAATGATGGCGAATTTGATCATCGTCACGATCACGGATCTCGTACCAGGTGGGAACGGCGCGGATACCCTCAGGAACGTTCGCCAAGGGAAACTCACGAATTTGACTTTAAACATTTTCTGACGGTGAGGAAGTTTGAAGTCTTCCGTAACCCGGCTACGGGGATTCACCCGCGGGCCTGGTTATAGCAGTTTGAGTTCTCCCTTCCTCCTACGTGGCCCAGTGCGCACAAAATAGAGTATATGTGCGGCTACCTCGAAGGTGAGCCAGGGGCGCGGATGAGGTCAATTGCACGCAATTGTTACACGGTCGGTAAGTTTCGTCTACACTTCCTGTCGATCTGTTGGTCAGTGGCAGCGCAGAGTCGTGTAAAACATGGACTCATTATGGCACCAGAGTTAAACCAGTCGAAATTCTCCAGCCCTGTGCAGATGTTCGAGCACATGCTGCAGACGAATGAACATCTTGACGATCCTTATGGACCTGAGGAAATTATTCGTATTTGCCTGGGAAAGTTTCCAATGCAGTTGCGGCACGTTATCCTTGCAGGACGATGTAAGGATGACTTAGAGGGTTTTCGCAATCTCCTTCTAGAGCTTGAGTGCGATGCGAATGGCACCACGCAGATTTACGGTCAGAGCGCCTACGAGCAGCGGCCGCGCGAGCGAAGCCGCAGCCGTAGAGACAGGTGGCACTCCAGACGTAACGGGTCGCCTGAGAGTTACAGAGCGCGCGAGCGTTGGCAGCGTCGCGACTCCTCACGGAACGCGGGCAGAACAAACGATGCCAATGGTCATCATTCGCCGAGAGTAAATCAGAGACACCCCGGGGAGTTTAGAAGATATGGTAATGAGCAGAGATTTAGGCGCAATTATAGCGGACCTAGGAACGGTAATCGTGACCGACCACAGAATAATTATCGAACAAGCAACAACAGGGGTGCCGTAAACAGTACGGGTGGTTCGCCAGAGAGTGTTGAAATTCTTCCCGCGAACCCACGGCACAATCCACCAAATGGTCCTTATCAAAGGGATCAATGACTGTTGGCTGGCTCGGTTGGCGTCAACTTAATGAGGATCAGTGCTATTGATGATACTGATGTGCATTTGATAAAGGAAGACGTTATTATGGAAGATTTGTTGAGGAAGGGCCACAGTATTGGTGTGCCTGCGGTAAACCCAGTCGTGTCTGTTTAGTACATTTACAGTGTATATTTTCCAATGTTTTGACTCAGTCTGGTGTGATTAAAATTGAAGTGTATATTTTCTATGAATTGTAAAGGGTCCTCCAATATATGTGTAGTTATTTCTTCTTCTGAGCAGAAAAGAGTAGTGTTGTGCAGCTTTATAACGTCTGAATGTGAATGATTATGAGGCTCAAGTCAAGCATTTCCTTTTATAGTAAGATGGCTTTTGTTTTTTGATGACTAAAAAGGTATCGGGTGTGTTGGCGTGGCGAGTCAATAGTCGTAAGGCAACTCTTGATGACAAATACAGTTGCAGTGTGCTTATTCCCCTTAGGTGAGCATGATTCAGTGAGATTTTTCAACCGTAATGCGATGTTGATGAAGCGACTTGGTGACTTGTAAGTGAAGGATTTGTGTATGAAGGGAGATTAATAGCGTTTGAATTTCAGAGTTGACACCTTATAAGATGTTTCGAAAGTGTAACTTGCCGCCACATACTACTAGGTACGGTTGAGGGTACCAGGATGTGAAACCCCGGAAGAAGTACGTCGAAACAACTAATAAACTCAAGCAGCTTGATATTTAATAGAGAAACAGTGCGACTACCTCCAAGCTGAAATAACATGACGGTAGGTGAGGACCCCTGGGGACATGAGGTGAGTAATTGCGTAATCATTATGAGTATCTTATGACAGCAGTAAGTTGGGTACTCATGGCCCTGGACAATGGATTTCTTTTACAGTATTTTTTATGTACTTGTAGGACGAAGTGTTTATGTGTTTGCTAATAGGATAGGATGATTTTTATTTCCATTTTTATGCCCACTGACCTTTTGCATTAGTCTGATGAATAGATGTTGAAACATTTACCACTCCAGATGTGACTTGAATGAACCTTCCGTGTCTCATTAATCATAACTTTTATTATGCAATGTCCATAGAAAAGAAGTCTCGGAAATTTTTCACAGATCAGCAAACGTGTTCTGCAAACCTTGGAGGAGCAGTCAATGAACAACGATATGGGTATTGGTGTTGAAAGGAATATTTTGTTTATATGTGGGAATTGTAGTCGGGCTATATGGTGATGGTGACTAGTACGAGCTGTGTAGATTGTGTGTGAGAGCGTAGTTAGGAGTAGGTAGAGTTTTGTGTCTGTAGTTATCAGTGGCGCCAAATCCTATCCAAATCCTGACCAAACCTTTTACAAGATCTACCCCGAATGATTGACAGCAAATGTAATGCTGGAACTATATTTTATAAAAAGGATTTTTTGTTTGTTTGAATATTGGTTATGTAATTTTCCTTATTGTTTTTTTTATTAGTAATGTTAAGAAGGCCCTTTTTGTCAAGTTAATTTTGGGCACTATTCCATTTATTGATCAGGAGTAAGAAACTCCGATGATTTTGTGGTAATCTGTACACATGATATTTTGTAACGATCTCTGTGAGCGCAGTTCTCAAGTGGGTGCAAGGCCGCCTAGTGACTCTCCGCGTCAGAAAGCACAGGGCTTGGTCCACCGGCAGGCGTTGCAGAACCCTGCAGTGGTGCGGCGAGCGGTCACAGCTGTTTCCCCATCAGAGGGGAGGGGATGCTGGTCTTCCCCCAAGCCCAGGCTCACACCGGGGCCCGCAGGCGTGTCACCACGGCAGCGCCAGCTGATGGCCGGCGTTCCACTCCATGCGCTAGTCATCTGACAAGCGAAAGGGAAAGTACGACGCACGCCAGGCGAGGCCGCCGATCCCTGAGCGCCGCTAGTCCAGACGGCCGCTGCGGTGAGGTAACGCCCACTGCCCGGAGGGATGCGTGTCCCACCACTGACGCATCAGCTGAGACGGTGCAAAGAGGCGATAAGCGGGTCTCAAGCCCGACACCCGCACGAGTTTACGTCGACCTCGATGCGGCGGAGAAGAGCACGTGTCTCTCCATTGACACGACAGGAGGCAGGGGCGTGTGCCATAGAACACATTCCTCCGCAACACACGGACGACGACCGCCAAGTCGCCTTCTCGATGATGAGGCAGGACCCACAGGCGACGATGTCTTGCAAATCTGCAACGTCGAACCATCCCACAGTATGGACGCAGAGGGTGGAAACGGGCACGAGGCAACGTCGCGGGGTGCTGTCCAGAATGAACAACCTTTGTTACAACGGACGTTACAATCAACGCCGCGGCGAACTCCCCAGTTCAGTGTTCTGGTCCCCTAGTAGCTTATCCTCCAAGTCGCCTTTAGAAGAGACGCCCACCCCAGCACCTAAAGAGAATACCCAGTGAAAATACCATGTGACGAAACTGCAAAATGACAGCGTGTCAACGAGCTGGTTTCTGGATGTGTTTTTGTACTCAAGTCTTATTTTCCATAGTTGGTTATTTACCAGCTGTCATTCCATTGGTTCATTGGTTTCATTAATGAATTTGTGTCACTCTATTTGGTATGCACATTGCGTTTTGCACTTTCACGTAGAAGTTTTTATTTATGTCATCACCAGCTGACACTCCTTTGCATCATTGTACTTGTTTATATATGTATATATTTTGTGTATCTGTTCATCTATGTCTCTATGTTAACTCTGATAATTGGTTAAAGCAATTTTAAAATAATATCTCACGTTTGTTGTCGTAGTTGGTCAGATGACATGATGTTAGTGTACAATATCACGGTTAATTTATTTTGTTCTGTTTGCCTTGCGGATCACATGAGGTCACAATTATTGACTAAGGTCAGATAAAGCTCATTCGGATATAAGAGATCAATCAATTCTTTTGTGCTGCTGTTTGCCTGTTGCAATTGTTGCTCGTTAGGGTATGTTTGTTTCGAAGACTGTTGGCGAATCTCCTAGCATGGCGAGAAAATTCGCGGCACAGTCTTCTCCGGGACGTTTGGGGTGATGAAAGGGTCCTGTAGCCACCTTTCATTAGTCCGGTAGCCCATTTTCATTACCATTTCTCTTTCTTTTCCTTGTTTCTCTTTTCTCTTTACTCTCATAGTGGCGTGATTGAACGAATGTGGTTGTGTGTCACGTTGCTAGACGGTGGCGTAGTCTGCTGCAGAAAGTCTGCGATAGTCGTACAGATTCAGCAGCAGTGGTACAGAATAGCCAACTCTCGTAGTGGGCAAGTCGGCAAAGAGGTTTTCGCTACTTGTGAGAAATTCACCTGCGTTAGGTTGGTGGCGGAAATGGCATCTTTAGGTTTTCCGGGCCACGCGGAGCGTGGAAGAGGCTGGAGAAGCGGGAGGCAGTCTGCCGCCGGTACGGGAAGCGTCGACAGCTGTGCTCCAGTCGAAGAAGAGTGAGTTAGACTGACCGCGTGGCGCGCTGTTACTTGGCGGGGGGAGTGCTGTTAGCTTTTGGTCTCGCTTTTCAAATCTGGAAGATTGCTTTGCCTTGTCGCAGCAAGGAATGCAAAACTTTGGCAGATTTTTCTTTTAGCAAATTTCTGTAGCAGACTTGGATCCGCCGGAAGAGCGCCACACAAAGGTGTCGATAAGAAGTGAGCACTCGCTTCTGTATGAATGTCTGTTTGCCTTCAGCTGTGCCTGCATAATCTTTCACCTTTCTAAATATTTAGAGCTTTGCCTTCTCGTAAATTTTCCTTGCTTTATGTGTCTTTCGTCCGTGGGGAGCCGACCACGTGCTTAGTTACAAATAAACAAGTTACACGCTGCAGGGAAAGACGAGTATCACAAGTATGTCCAAGAAGCAAAAGAGAGGATTAAGAATACCAATTGCAACAGTAAGAAGAGCCGAGTCTCAAGGGACGGATACAATCTTTGTCCTGCATTGTTTAACCTATCTGTCGAAGAAGTAATGAAGAACATCAAGGAAATGCTTAGAAATGTGATTAAATTTCAAGATGAAAACACGTTAGCGATAAGATTAGCTAATGGCATTGCTGTTCTTAGTGACAGTAGCGAAGAATTAGTGCATCCATTGAATGGAATCAATAGTCAACTAAGCAAGGAAAATGGATTGAGAGTAAACAAAAGGAAGTCGAAAGAAATGAGGAGTAACAGTAGCGAGAAACTTAGCTTTCAGATTGGGGGCCCCGTAATAAACAAAGTGAAGGACATCTCCAAGATAACGACTGATGGACGATACAAGAAAGGCATAAGAAGCAGACTAGCACAGACAAACAGAGTATTCCTTGCCAAGAGATTTCTACTAGTATGAAATATTAGCCTCAATTTGAGAAAGAAATTTCTGAGAATGCTCTTCTGGAAGGCAGAATTTTATCGAAGTGGACTGTGGAATGAGTGAAAACTGGAAAAGAAGGCAATCGGAGAGATGGTGAGAATGAAGTAGACATTAAAAAATGATGTCATCTTCCACAAATTCGACATGGAAAGTAATGAAAGGTGTGCCGGTCCCATTATTAAGCACAATATTTCGACGACCGACCCAGCGGTCTTCTTCGGATGCTGCGACCTGTGTTCCCATGCGCCCTTACCGCCTACATGTCAGACTGTGAAGTAGTGCCGGCGTGGCGCCGAAGTTTACGACCGAGTTCGATTCCCGGCGCCCGCTACGCCCTTCGATGCTCATTCCTTTTTCAGAGCCCACACTGTTATCCTAAGAAACGCGCATTCGCTCAGCGTTTCGCAGCTCTGATGGCTGGTGCGGTGTTAAAAAATGGGCTACCAGACCCAAGCCTTGTATAAATTGATTCCCTCGTCCCTGTATTTTTCAATTTCTGACGTCTTTACTTCAATAGACCGTGAAAGCGATCTTATGTTTTTGAAGTTTGGTTTGTTAGAGTAAGTTAAACTCAACGTGTCCTGCCTTGAAATAACTAAGCCTTATTAAATATCAGGTTCCATAGAACAAATTAATGTACACAATCTGACTATAGGAAGACAAATGAAATGTAACTGAGCAGAATACATGTTAATACCGCAATGTAAAGATAGTAAGCATAGTGTCAGTAACTGAACATGAAAAAACATGGTTCAAATGGCTCTGACTACTATGGGACTTAACATCTGTGGTCATCAGTCCCCTAGAACTTAGAACTACTTAAACCTAACTAACCTAAGGACATCACACACATCCATGCCCGAGGCAGGATTCGAACCTGCGACCGTAGCAGTCGCGCGGTTCCGGACTGCGCGCCTAGAACCGCTAGACCACCGCGGCCGGCAACTGAACATGAGTGAATCTGAAAAATGAATTCCGAGATTTCAGCAAAAGTAACTTTTACTAGCAACACAATTTGAAGTTGGTTGAATGATACATGGTACGAAATGTTTGGGTATTCATGATTTATGAAAATGTGCTAAAAACAGAAGGAAAAATATTTCGTCCGTGATTGCTTGTTTAACACAGGATACGTACGTTTCTGCAGACTCACATACAGAATCAAAATCTCCCTTATTAGCTGGAAAATTCATGCAAATAACGTGAGTACTTGATGTCTAGAACAGCGGACGTTACCTGTGATGGGAAACACTAGACGAAATTTACCAGATGCATCTGTTAAGTGAGACATAGACATTGTCTCGAAATCGCTGTCATGTAGTGGCGGCAGAATTAAAGTTATACCCAAACACAAAGTATAAGTTCAATGAACAAGGAGGTTTATATGGAAAAAATACGATTTACATATTGTATAATCGATTCAAAAAATCTGTTTGGCGGAATAACACATAACCTCAGGCACGTGGCAACTAAACCAGATAAGCGAACATCACAGGACCGAGTCATAAGCATAATATAAAGTGTTTATATGTAAACTGAGTGTAAGAGTGAATTACCTGGCTGAATTACTCTTCGGGTTGACTGACCGAATTAGGATTCTGTAGCCACGTTCGTGACTGCGGACCTCGTAGTAAGACAATGAACTCGCCACGACACGCCGAGCATACTTCCGCTCGCGGCTTTCGCAGCAACTATGCTACGTAAATCAGTGAAAACCTGGCCATGACTTATAAGTACCCCGCGAACGCTTAATTTATTTTTATTTTTTATTCATTCATCTATTCGTCCTTTGGCCATTCAGCACACATTTTCATTACGTTACAAAATGACTATATACGTTTGTTGTTGTTGTTGTTGTTGTGGTATTCAGGCCAGAGACTGGTTTGATGCAGCCCTCCATGCTACTCTATCCCGTGCAAGCTTCTTCGTCTCTGAATAACTGCTACAACCTACATTCTTCTTTATCTGATTAGTGTATTCACCTCTTGGTCTCCCTCTACGATTTTTGCCCTTCACGCTTCCCTTCAATCCGTTGATGCCTCAGAACGTGTCCTACCAGTCGATCCCTTCTTTTAGTCAAGCTGGAGCCACAAATTCCTCTTCTCCCCAATTATATTCAGTACCTCCTCAGTTGTTACGTGATCTACCCATCTAATCTTCAACATTTTTCTGTATCACCATATTTAAAATATTCTTTTCTCTTCTTGTCTTAACTGTTTATCGTCCGTGTTTCACATCTATAGATGGCTACACTCCATACAGATACTTTCAGAGAAGACTTCCTGATACTTAAATCTATACTCGATGTTAACGAATTTCTCTTCTTTAGACACGCTTTCCTTGCCATAACCAGTCTACACTTTATATCTTCCCTACTTCGACCAGCCTTAGTTATTTTGCTGCCCAAATAACAAACCTCATCTACAACTTTAAGTGTCTCAGTTCCTAATCTAATTCCCTCACCATCACCTGATTTAATTCGACTGCATTCCATTATCCTCGTTTTGCTTTTGTTGATGTTCATCTTATACCCTACTTTCAACACTCTGGCCATTCCGTTCAGCTGCTCTTCCAGGTCCTTTGGTGTCTCCCACAGAGCCGGCCGGTGTGGCCGTGCGGTTCTAGGCGCTTCAGTCTGGAACCGCGTGACCGCTACGGTCGCAGGTTCGAATCCTGCCTCGGGCACGGATGTGTGTGATATCCTTAGGTTAGTTAGGTTTAAGTAGTTCTAAGTTCTAGGGGACTGATGACCACAGATGTTAGGTCCCATAGTGCTCAGAGCCATCTGAACCATCATCTGTCTCCCATAGAATTACAATGTCGTCGGTAAACCCCCAAGTTTTTATTTCTTCGCCATGGATTTTAATTCCTCACCCAAATTTTTTCTTTGGTTTCTTTTAATGCTTGTTCACTGTACAGATACAATAACAATGGAGACAGGCTACAACTCTGTCTCACTCCCGTCTCAACCACTGCTTCCTTTGCGTGACCTTTGACTCTTATAACTGCCTTCTGGTTTCTGTACAAATTGTAAATATCCTTTCGCTCCCTGTATTTGACTCCTGCCACCTTCAGAATTCGAAAGGGAGTATTCCAGTCAACATTGTCAAAAGCTTTCTCTAAGGCTACGAATGCTAGAAACGTAGGTTTGCCTTTTCTTACTCTGTCTTCTAAGATGAGTCGTAGGGTCAGTATTGCCTCGCGTGTTCCAACGTTTCTACGGAACCCGAGGTCAGTTTTTCCATTTGTCTGTAAAGAATTAGTGTTAGCATTTTGGATCAGTGACTTATTAAACGCCGGCCGGGGTGGCCTCGCGGTTCTAGGTGCTACAGTTTGGAACCGCGTGACCGCTACGGTCGCAGATTCGAATCCTGCCTCGGGAATGGATGTGTGTGATGTCCTTAGGTTAGTTAGGTTTAAGTAGTTCTAAGTGACTGATGACCTCAGAAGTTAAGTCTCATAGTGCTCAGAGCCATTTTAACCATTTTGAACTTATTAAACTGACAGTTCAGTAATTTTCACACGTGACAACACCTGCTTTCTTTGGGATTGGAACTATTATATTCTTCTTGAAGCCTGAAGGCATTTCGCCTGTCTCATATACAGGGTGTTACAAAAATGACCGGTATATTTGAAACGGCAATAAAAACTAAACGAGCAGCGATAGAAATACACCGTTTGTTGCAATATACTTGGGACAACAGTACATTTTCAGGCGGACAAACTTTCGAAATGACAGTAGTTACAATTTTCAACAACAGATGGCGCTGCAAGTGATGCGAAAGAGATAGAAGACAACGCAGTCTGTGGGTGCGCCATTCTGTACGTCGTCTTTCTGCTGTAAGCGTGTGCTGTTCACAACGTGCAAGTGTGCTGTGGACAACATGGTTTATTCCTTAGAACAGAGGATTTTTCTGGTGTTGAAATTCCACCGCCTAGAACACAGTGTTGTTGCAACAAGACGAAGTTTTCAATGGAGGTTTAATGTAACCAAAGGACCGAAAAGCGATACAATAAAGGATCTGTTTGAAAAATTTCAACGGACTGGGAAGTGACGGATGAACGTGCTGGAAAGGTAGGGCGACCGCGTACGGCAACCACAGAGGGCAACACGCAGCTAGTGCAGCAGGTGATCCAACAGCGGCCTCGGGTTTCCGTTCGCCGTGTTGCAGCTGCGGTCCAAATAACGCCAACGTCCACGTATCGTCTCATGCGCCAGAGTTTACACCTCTATCCATACAAAATTCAAACACGGCAACCCCTCAGCGCCGCTACCATTGCTGCACGAGAGACATTCGCTAACGATATAGTGCACAGGATTGATGACGGCGATATGCATGTGGGCAGCATTTGGTTTACTGACGAAGCTTATTTTTACCTGGACGGCTTCGTCAATAAACAGAACTGGCGCATATGGGGAACCGAAAAGCCCCATGTTGCAGTCCCATCGTCCCTGCATCCTCAAAAAGTACTGGTCTGGGCCGCCATTTCTTCCAAAGGAATCATTGGCCCATTTTTCAGATCCGAAACGATTACTGCATCACGCTATCTGGACATTCTTCGTGAATTTGTGGCGGTACAAACTGCCTTAGACGACACTGCGAACACCTCGTGGTTTATGCAAGATGGTGCCCGGCCACATCGCACGGCCGACGTCTTTAATTTCCTGAATGAATATTTCGATGATCGTGTGATTGCTTTGGGCTATCCGAAACATACAGGAGGCGGCGTGGATTGGCCTCCCTATTCGCCAGACATGAACCCCTGTGACTTCTTTCTGTGGGGACACTTGAAAGACCAGGTGTACCGCCAGAATCCAGAAACAATTGAACAGCTGAAGCAGTACATCTCATCTGCATGTGAAGCCATTCCGCCAGACACGTTGTCAAAGGTTTCGGGTAATTTCATTCAGAGACTACGCCACATTATTGCTACGCATGGTGGATATGTGGAAAATATCGTACTATAGAGTTTCCCAGACCGCAGCGCCATCTGTTGTTGACAATTGTAACTACTGTAATTTCGAAAGTTTGTCTGCCTGAAAATGTACTGTTGTCCCAAGCATATTGCAACAAACGGTGTATTTCTATCGCTGCTTGTTTAGTTTTTATTACCGTTTCAAATATACCGGTCATTTTTGAAACACCCTGTATCTTGCTCACCAGATGGAAGAGTTTTGTCATGGCTGGCTCTCCCAAGGCTATCAGTTTATACGTTGTCACTATGATGACTATGTCACTATGGCTATGTCACTATCAAACGAACTATCCCAGCATTCATCTTAGCAACTTGGAAAAGCCATGGAAAACCGAAGTCAGGTTGGCCGGACGTGGCATGAAGCCCGCTCTTCCAGATTACGAGCTCAGTGCACTAACACTGTCTTCATCTACATCCACACCTACATCTATGTGATTACCCTGCTATTCAAAATAAAGTGCCTGACAGAGGGTTCCATTAACCACGTTAATGCTGTCTCTCTACTGTTCCACTCTCGATCGGCACGCGGGAAAAACCAGCACTTAAATTTTTCCGTGCGAGCCCTGATTTCTCCTATTTTTTCGTGATGATCATTTCTCCCTATGTAGGTGGATGCCAACAGAATGTTTTCGCAATCGGGGGAGTAAACTGGTGATTGAAATTTCATGAGAAGATCCCGTCGCAACGAAAAACGCCTTTGTTTTAATGATTGCCACTCCAATTCACGTATCATGTCTGTGACACTATCTCCCCTATTTCGCGATAATACAAAACGAGCTGCTCTTCTTTGTACTTTTTCGATGTCATCCGTCAGTCCCACCTGATGCGGATCCCACTCCGCACAGCAGTACTCCAGAGTAGGGGGGACAAGCGTGGTGTAAGCAGTCTCTTTGGTAGACCTGTTGCACCTTCTAAGTGTTCTGCCAATGAATCCCAGTCTTTGGTTTGCTCTACCCACAATATTATCTATTTGATCGTTCCAATTTAGGTTATTTGTAATTGTAATTCCTAACTATTTAGTTGAATTTACAGCCTTCAGATTTGTGTGACTCATCGCGTAATCGAAATTTAGCTGATTTCTTTTAGTACTCATGTGAATAACTTCATTTTCTTTATTCAGGGTCAATTGTCACTTTTCGCACCATACAGATATCTTATCTAAATAATTTTGCAAGTCGTTTTGATCATCTGATGTCTTTACAAGACGGTAAATGACAGCATCATCTGCAAACAATCTAAGACGGCTACTCAGATTGTCACCTATGTCGTTAATATAGATCAGGAACAATAGGGGCCTGTAACACTTCCTTGGGGAACGCTGGATGTTACTTCTGTTTTACTCGATGACTTTCCGTCTATTACTATTAACTGTGACCTTTCTGACAGGAAATAACGATTCCAGTCGCACAACTGAGGCGATATTCCGTAGGCACACAGTTTGGTTAGAAGACGCTTGTGAGGAACGGTGTCGAAAGCCTTCTGGAAATCTAAAAATATGGAATCAATTTGACATCCACTGTCGATAGCACTTATTACTTCATGAGTATAAAGAGCTAGTTGTGTTTCACAAGAACAATATTTTCTGAATCCGTGATGACTATATGTCAATAAATCGTTTTCTTCGAGGTACTTCATAATGTTCAAATACAGTATATGTTCTAAAACCCTACTGCAAATCGACGTTAGTGATATAGGCCTGTAATTCAGCGGATTACTCCTACTTCCCTTTTTGGGTATTGCTGTGACTTGAGCAGTCTTCCAGTGTTTAGGTACGTATCCTTCAGCGAGCGAGTGGTTGTATATAATTGCTAAATGTGGAGCTACTTTATCAGCATACTCTGAGAGGAACCTGACTGGTATACAATCTGCACCGGAAGGCTTGTCTTTATTAAGTGATTTAAGCTGCTTTGTTACACCGAGGATATCTACTTTTATGTTTCTCATCTTGGCAGTTGTTCTTGATTGGAATTCAGGAATATTTACTTCGTCTTCTTTGGTGAAGGAGTTTCGGAAAACCATGTTTAATAACTCTACTTTAGTGGCACTGTCATCAGTGTCTTCACCGTTGTTACCGCGCAGTGAAGGTATTGATTGCGTCTTGCCACTGGTGTGCTTTATGTATGACCAGAATGTCTTTGGGTTTTCTGCCAGATTTCGAGACAGAATTTCGTTGTGGAAATTACTAAAAGCATCTCGCATTGACTTACACGCCATATTATGAACTTCTGTAAAACTTTGCCAATATTGAGGATTTTGCGTTCTTTTAAATTTGGCTTGCTTTTTTCGTTGCTTCTGCAACAACGATCTGACCCGTTTTGTGTACCATGGGGGATCAGTACCATCACTTATTAATTTATGTGGTATATATCTCTCAATTGGTGTTGATACTATCTCTCTGAAAACAATCCACAACTTTTCTACACGTACATGATCAGATCGGGAGGTTACAAAGATAGAGGTATTCGAGCCCACATGAAGGATTACGGCAATTGTTTTCCCCGCGAAGCATTCGCGACGGGAATAGAAAAAAGGAAGTGCGGAGGGGGACGGCGTTGACGGGCCATGGGGGGGGGGGGGGGGAGACACACACAAAGCAGCCTCCGACACACCCGGCATGGTGACTTGCGGAGTACAGTGTAGACTGTAGAGGCTGACGTAGAACAGACGGCGAGCACAGCGAACGAACGGCTGCGTTTAGCAGGACACGCGTCGCCTTCTCAACGAGCAGCGTGACACACTTCTTGTCGAACGCGTAAACGAGAGCGCCCTGCCCGGCGGGCATCACCGCGACTGGCCCGCCGCACCGGAACAAAAACACGTGACTTCCCTGTATGTGAGCTTCAAAGAGTACACCAGCTGACTGAACTGCCTGTACTCGGTCCTTGGTACAGATTACCGTCTTCGCATAGCTCAGCAATAACTGATTCGTGAACTAAAGTGATAAAATAGTGGAAAATGAAAGTAGCTGTCTTGCAGGCAACTTTCGACTGCTTAATTACGCTGCTCCAGAAACGCGTCGTTTGCTACGCGACACTGGTCTCGCCGTATTTCACAGCGTGATTATACTCGACCGGAGGCGGCGCTCGGCGACGGGTGATCTGCCTGGTTCTCTTAGTCGGTTTTGTCGACGACGTCCTTGCCTGTTGTTGTGGTAGCCTGCCATGCGGGAAACACTGGCGCATCGATAAGATGCCGCAATGCCAGAGACCTCCACAACATCGTTGGCTTTGTAACCACTGTGGTAGTACTACCTTAGCCCATAGAGGGCACACTGACTATACATCGTCTGTACAGTTATTTTAAAGCTTTTAATTGATATTTTATACAATTCCATGGTTGTAAAGAGATGTTATACATAACTATTTTTATGTTATTATTGTACTTTTTTTGTTTTTTTTTACGTTTTGCCGACTATGTAAACCCATTTTTATACTGATGTGAGATGGAGGGAGAAGTGGTAGGCGGAGCATCTCCGTACTTAAGCATATGCTCGTCGCTTACTGGCACCAGTTGACATCACAGCAGCTGAGAAGAGTGCTCCACCTACCATTTTCGAAGGATGCCATGAGTATAACGCGTCTTATTGTATTTTACCCTTATAAGCATTTTGTCTTAGTTTATTGTAAATCTAGTAAGGTTTCTATTACTTTCTAAATTAAATTAAAGGTCTGATTATGGTCATGTGATATGACGGAAACCGGTCACCTATGTTCTTGCAACATATGTGGTGTGATTAAGACTGAATTTTAAAAACAAAAAATTTTAATCACTGTTCCAAAAATGTTTATTAAAATTGTTTCACGAAAATGTTCTTTTGCCGTCAGGGGGACATCAATCAGCATGATTGCCTTCATTGTAGTTTTGTTTTTTATAGAGATATGAACAGCGGTATGACTTTTTTAAATGGCACCCTGTATTCGGTAATTCATTTCCTAAATGCCTATTCACAAATGCATCACAGTGTAGCATTCTCTGAAACACAACGCTATTAATTACATAACACAACATTGGCTTTTAGCCCTGGATCACAAACTCGCACACTTGCTGGAGTTGTCAGAAAGCAAATGAAAACCGAGTGAAAACATAACACAAAATTGACTTTGACTCTCCTGTACCTTTGCCCAGGAGTAGAACATTCAAAGCTGCTCATAGTGGTGACACTGGACACCGATACACTGGTGCACTCGTTGAATGAAAGAACTATTTACTGCTTCCAGTGTTGCCTGCTGAAGAGAATTACAAGCAAGCGTCATACGTTCCTGCATGTCCTCTGGAGTTGTTGGAATATCGCGATCGACAACGTCTTTAATGCATCCCCGAAGAAAAGAAGTTCAGAGGATTTAAATCAGGAGACATAGCAAGCCAAGTAACTGTTCCTCCTCGACCAATTCATCTGACAGGATACCTTCGGTTCAGAACACGACGTGCACGCAAGGCATTATGTGCTGGACATCCGTAGTGTTGATACCACTTGAGCATTCATGTTCTTAGCGGCACTTCATCCAGAAGAGGAGGGAGAATTCGTCTGAGGAAGTTGGAATACGCTGATGAAATAAGTGCCAATAATTGTAGTACCGAGCATCCCACACTAGATGTTAACTCTCCATTGACGCTGATGTTCCACCTGTCTAAGCCATCGTGGGTTGCCGCTGGACCAATAATGCATGTTCCTTGTATTTTCCTGTTCTTTGTTGGAGAAGGAACATTCATCGGTAAATAGAACACTGGAGAAGAATTTCGGGTTGGCGAGGATTTGCTGCTGTGCCCACTGACAGAACTGTACACAATTCTGGAAATCGTTCCCATGCAATTCTTGATGTAGGTGTACATGGTAAGGATGGAACCGGGACGTGTAAGCATACGATGTACACTGGTATCAGGAAGGCCAGTCTCGTGTTCAAGCTGTCTTGTGCTCATATGTGGGTTCATAGCAACGGAAGCGAGAACCGTATCTTCGGCAGCTTCATCTGTGCGAGTGCTATGACGATTGCGTTGTCGTGGGTGAAACTTCCCGTTTCCTGAAGCGTCGCAATAAGACGAGAAAACATCCGTCGGGAAGGTGGGTTCTTGTCAGGATATCTCGCTCTGTACAGTTCCGCTGCCCGAGTAGCATTTCGCCTACCTTCCACAACAACAACAATTAAAGAAACGTTATGTCGATGCAGTTTGTAGGAAGGACAGCCTTTACTGTGTGCCTACTCTACACAACAGCATTTAAAAGGGCTAAACGATTGTACTAAATGCACCCGTACATAAGAAAACAGTATTGCAATTAGGGTTCTGCTAACTCACATTGCCCATAGATGAGTAGCATTTCTATCTTCTCTTCGTTGGTGTACATTCTGCTCACACAACTCTTCAACTGACGATGGTTGACGAAATGACGGGTGTGCATTCTACTTATGTTTACATTTCTCCTCTATCATCGTCAGTATGTGGATGTGTTCCATTACCCTGAGTACCTGCGCTAAGTGCTGGGAGCATCAAAGTCAATGTTGTGTTATGTAATTAATAACTCTGTGTTTCAGTGAATGGTACGATATATTTTAGAATAGGTCTCTAGGAGAGGAAATGAATTACCGAATAAAAAATACAGGGTGCCATTTAAAAAAGTCATGCCCATGTTCATATCTTTGTAAAAAAACAAAACTACAACGAAGGCAATCATGCTCATTGATGTCCCCTTGACGGCTAAAGAACATTTGCTTGAAACATTTTGTAATTTGTATCTGGACAAACAGTTATTTAGGGTGGTCAAGATAAATGGGAGACCCTGTGACCTGGTGCGTTTCTGGCGCCAGTTTTCATCGATCGTCAGTTTGGTCTTTAAGTCGATTTCGTTGTTTATTTGTCTGCTGCTCATCTTTGGGGGCGCGGATTTAACGGCCGCGCGTGCGCTCTGCTGGGGAGGTCTGTCGGGATCGGCGGTGAGCGAGAGTCACGTGGGAGTGTGTACGCAGACAGGACGGCAAGAGGACGAGTCGGACAACGAAGGAGCAGGGCCAGCGGCTACGGCGTGTTGAGTCGTGAGGGCAGATCCACCGCCCATGGTGATTTGGTTTTCCTAGAGGTCGGAAGGAACAAAGTAAGAGCATATGGACTATCAGACCAATTGTGTGATTGGATTGAAGAGTTCCCAGATGACAGGACGCAGCATGTCATTCTCAATGGAGAGACGTCTTCCGAAGTAAGAGTGATTTCAGGTGTGCCGCAGGGGAGTGTCGTAGGACCGTTGCTGTTCACAATATATAGAAATGACCTTGTGGATAACATCGGAAGTTCACTGAGCCTTTTTGCGGATGATGCTGTAGTATATCGAGAGGTTGTAACAATGGAAAATGTACTGAAATGCAAAAGGATCTGCAACGAATTGACGCATGGTGTAGGGAATGGAATTGAACCTCAATGTAGACAAGTTTAATGTGCTGCGAATTCATAGAAAGAAAGATCCTTTATCATTTAGCTACAATATAGCAAGTCAGCAACTGGAAGCAGTTAATTCCTTAAATTATTTGGGATTAGGCATTAGGAGTGATTTAAAATGGAATTAATCCTCGGTAAAGCAGATGCCAGACTGAGATTCATTGGAAGAATTCTAAGGAAATGCAGTTTGAAAACAAAGGAAGTAGATTACAGCACACTTTTTCGCCCACTGCTTGAATACTGCTCACCGGTGTGGGATCCATGCCACATAGGGTTGATAGAAGAGATAGACAAGATCCAACGGAGAGCAGCACGCTTCGTTACAGGATCATTTAGTAATCGCGAAAGCGTTACGGAGATGACAGATAAACTTCAGTGGAAGACTCTACAGGAGAGACGCTCAGTAGCTCGGTACGGGCTTTTGTTGAAGTTTCGAGAACATACATTCACCGAGGAGTCAAGCAGTATATTGCTCCCTCCTACGTATATCTCGCGAAGAGACCATGAGGATAAAATCAGAGAGAGATTAGAGCCCACACAGAGGCATACCGACAATTTTTCTTTCCACGAACAACACCAGACTGGAATAGAAGGGGGAACCGATAGAGGTACTCAAGGTACCCTCCGCCACACACCGTCAGGTGGCTTGCGGAGTATGGATGTAGATGTAGATGTAGATGTAGATGTAGAAGGACAAGCTCCTTCGAGTCTGTTATAAGCTACGCCGGCCGATTTAATTGGAGTTGCCGGGTTGCTTCGTTGCGTTGCGTGCGGCTTAATTGAATGTGCCAGTGTACTAAAAATCCTTTGGAATTGTTTTAGTTGTTTATCACTTACCTCGGTGTCGTGACCATCTTGACGGCAGTTGAGGATGTGTGGCTACACCCAACCAACCGACATGAAGCGTGGTTAAAGACGTGGATAGAAGTGCAACGAGTAGTGAGCAAGTCCGGCTCTGGCGTTTCAAGACACGCCGAGAGATGTCCTCTATTCTACCTTGTAGTTCATTTGGTAGTTTGGCGTGTAAATGTGTACCAAGATAATTCTTGTCATCTTAACTTGAGGGCATGATTTTTAGCGAACTTATTAATCAAAGTTTAAGGGATAGCATCGGCCAAGTAACGCACGGAGGCTAATTTGTTTCTAATCAGTTGTATTGCTCACCTGTTCTTTAGATAAGATTGTGTAGTTTATGTCTCAGAATATTGTCTGCCGTTGATGTGTGTTGTGTTACAGATAATTGGCAGCGGTCGACGCGAGCATACTGGGAGCAGAGCACCACGGGGGCAGAGAGATATTTAAGGCCCTGTCCTCTCCTTTACATTTTGGGTTATGTTGTCACTTTTGCGTGATTCCATCTTTCAGCCGTGCGGTTCTAGGCGCTACAGTCTGGAGCCGAGCGACCGCTACGGTCGCAGGTTCGAATCCTGCCTCGGGCATGGATGTGTGATGTCCTTAGGTTTGTTAGGTTTAATTAATTCTAAGTTCTAGGTGACTGATGACCGCAGAAGTTAAGTCGCATAGTGCTCAGAGCCATTTGATTCCAACTTTCCGGTGGAGAATTATAGCATCTGAAGTTCAATTGCAGTGCAAAGTTGAGTACATTTCTATGTCATTTCCTATCTCGTGCATCTCTCGTATTGATTTGAATCCTTGGTCTGCTCGCGTCTATCGCTAATTCACACGCAATATTGAAGCAACCTCATTTTAGGAGTATTGTCATATGGTCTTGTTCTAGTTGTAATCATTCCAAGAATATTGTTGAATAATCAAATGAGTAAGTAAATTTGAAGATTGCTTTGGTCAAAATTAAAGCACCTCCTTAATTGGTTTAGTCATTTATATATAGCTTTGTTTAGGAATGTTGGATAGCCAAACCTTAAAAGATCTGATGTCTTACCCTTAATCTGTTCCTCAGATGATTGGAAGTAATGAGAGTTCTGATGAGAATTGTATGGATTGTATGGATTTGTAATACTTTTGATTGTAATAAAATATTTGGCAACTACAACGGATTATTATAGTGATTTTGGTGTGTCACTACCATTACACATTCCACCCTGTATATATCTACACTCCGTGTGCGTCTTGTAAATAGAATAATAGCTTTTGAGTTTTTCACCTGCCGCTAGCCATCCAAGTCAGAATAGTTTTTAAGTTTATGTATATCTATACAGCTTGTAGTCCATCAGAAGTGTTATTGTAAAAATCTTGTCTACTGGGGCTGCTGAAATTAGACTCTAAGCGTGTACAGTCCATCAGAATTATTCTAAAAGCAATGCTACTAGGGCTGTGGAATATAGTTGTAGTAAAGAAAGTATCTGCGCATTAGTTTTTAGCGCAGATTTATATATAAAAAAATAATTTCTACCAGTGTAACTGTTGTAGCGAGGACGTAAAAAGTACTTCTGCATTGGAATAGCAGACTCAAATTATGCCTCAAGAATACTATATTGTACCTCAAAAACTACATTGTACCTCAAGAATTGTACTGTATTTGTGTGAACTGAATGAACGAAGAAAAAAATCTTCATCATAAATCTTTGTTTTTGTTATTTACAAAAGCCCTATCCTCTCTTGCATTATGTACGTATATGTATATAAAGGATGTGCAGGTCATAAATGACGTAAGTTTTGCTGAAGATGAGTGCTATTAAGGAGGTCAAGTTTAAGATGGAAGATAACAAAATATATAGAATGGTTGCATAGAATTACGCCTATCGTGCAGCACAAATTGGGTTATGGGAGCAGGATGCACATGAAAATGTCCACTTCCAAAGACATGCCTAAAATTAAATCTCCTGTGCTTGAAGGAAACCACAGATATAGCATGTGGTTAAAACTGTACACTGTCAAAGCGGGAACAGTGCTGGGAAAAAAAGAACATGGTTGTGAGGTAAAAACTCATTTATTTCTCATCCAACTTAGAATGAATTTTACATTTTCTTAATCAGACGCAGCAACATTATTTTCACAGATCTTCTTCTTCTTCTTGAATCGATGGAGAGGTCGAATAATCGAAGCGACATCATCATATCTTTATAGGGTATGCCAGGATCATTCCAGTGAATTCCATGACGGAAATTTGTCAACTACTTGCACTCTTCCGTGTTTTATCACTCTTTACATACTTGAAAGACCTCAGTGGTGCAATGTTTGCTGAGATTGTCACTATTACTCTTGCATCTTTTGTGTACACTGTGAATGCAACATCTTTAAATATGGACTGTCTATGTTCATCATCATAGAAAACATGAAGTAAAGAAATAAGCCATTACAAAGTGTCTTAGTTGGCTACGCAACACACATTATTATTATTGATCTTTTCAGCAGTACACCCAATACAATAAATTTTAATTGATGCTGGACCATCAGTGTGATATCGCGTATTCGAGTTATAATGTTTAAAGTGGGGCTCATACTTTGAAATACGTCAGGTGGCAAATAGAATATGTACCACATAGTAGTGGTACCAGTTGTGTAGGGAACATGTAGTAATCAAAAGCGTTCATTTGGCGATGATTCTCTGCTCAAACACACTGTAAGCAGCAACATTCTCTTTTCCCACCAATCCATAGTCCTCAAGGTTAATTGTCGTAACATATTAAGGAAGTAAGAGCTAAGGAATATTTTTTCTAATGTGTGGCTACAGCTCTGTCGTTGAACAAGCATACTTGCACAGTCACAGAAAACTATGGGGGACGGTGCTCCGACACCACCAGCAGCAGCAGTTTGTCAGGTAAATTCAACGATGAACAGGCTGTTCTGTTAGGATTGCTAGGAAGTATGCAATCTGTGCTATTCTGGGAAGCATTCCAACAGATTTCTATAGCATGTCCAGAGGGGGGACTTGGCTGGCATCATCACTTCACGCGGGCCGCCGGTACACCCCAACTCCAGGGGGAGTGTGTGGAGGTGGGCGTCGTGATGTACTTTTTACTACCGATCTTTTGTTTAATCCATATTCCATCGATTTCACTGTCCAATAGGATGCTCCGAATTAAAAATCTACCCCATGCATGTGAAGAATATCGATTTAATTAATTTGCTTAAATTTTTTATATCAACATGGTGTTAGTGGTACAATAATTAAGGGGAGGGTGTGCGTCAGTAGGTGACATGGAACAGAACAGCAGGTTAAGTGCAGAACAATAGGTTAATCTGCATAATTTTTACGTAAAAAGCAGTACAATAGTTTAAGGGGGTGGTTGACAAAGAAGAATGCACCAGAAATGGCGCTCAAAAGCATGTGAAATTCGAAAAGTGTTCCAGAAAATGGTGGGAGGACATAACTAATTACTTAATTGGGTATCAAAGGTGGTACAATAGTTTAAGAAAATGGGGGTGACATGGAAAACCACTTAACAGAACAATAGGTTAATTGCCGATAAAGGGCCGAACATTAAGAAACCCAGAATACCGTGCCAAACATTAGGTTATGCAACATGTTTGCCCCATGTAATTACTTCTTACAAGACCTACATGTTTCCGAACAGTAAAGACTGATGAGCAAGAGAAATCCAACCCCCACAAACTGAATTTTTTATAAATAAACAATATACCCTCGAATTTCCTGTTATTAGATCCTTTCTCTCCACCACAGAGCCAGCAATTTCCATATATTCCATACACTGCCTTGAACCCCTTAATTGTTTAAAAAAACAATATTCCACACATTGCCTAAATTGTTTAAATAATATTCCATAGACAGCAATCGATTTATGGACAAATTATTTAACTAAATAAATAAACTATATGCCATACATTGCCATAAATAATTAAATAATATTCTATACATTGTCTAAAGTTTTTAAACAATATTCCACACACTGCAACCGAATTTCCTCCAAATGACTGATCAACTGAGTCTTTTTCCTGCCAATTTCTGGGAGGGAGGGAGGGGGGGAGGGAGTTAACAAGCGGGTGAGAGGTTAATTAATTGATCCATTTAATTAGGTAGTCTGTCAACTGATAAGTGAGAGGGGCTATTCCAATAACTCAGACCTGGAGGTGTACCTGTAGCAGTGAAGGGGGGGATGTCTCCTGAGGGGTGGGGGCTAGGGGTATTGGGCGGGGGAACAATAGGTTAAGGACCTGTCAATCAAAAGGAAGGATCCTTTTAGCAGAACAGTAGGTTAAGGACCTGTCAATCAAAGGAGAACAATAGGTTTGCCACTGAGTACATACCTGCCCCTGATGTAGGAAACCCACACTAACAAAATGCACTGGTACAAAGTTTTTCCGACTACTAACAGTGTACAGAAGGCTTTGGCAGAGTGGCCTTTATTCTCAGAGACCTGCTGTATGTGTACCTCTGACATATCTTCACAGAAGGGAACGTCTGGAGTGGAGTGGTCAATATGTCACCTGGACAGTCGAATAGTGGACGAATGTTCTTTTCACTGATGAGTGCCTATTTCGTCTTGAGAGTGATTTTCGATGGATTCACATCTGAAGGATCACGATTTTGGTGCCGAGACATTGTGGAAAGAGACCGATAACAAAGAGGATCCCTAATGGTGTGGGCAGGATTATATTAACAGCTCGAACGCCTCTCGGTGAAATTGTATAGGCGAATTGGCAAGGTTTAACTGCTGTCATGTATCGTGACGTGATCTTGGGACTTCATGTGCGGTTGTAGCGAGATGTTGTGGGCCTAAATTTCGTACTCCTGGACAATAATGCTCGACCTCATAGAGCACGGATGGTTGATGTTTTCCTGAAAACGGAAGGTGCTACACGCATGGCGTGGTCTGCTCGCTCTCCCTGTTTGAATCCTGTAGAGCATGTCTGGAGTGCACTAGGGAGACGGGTTGCATCACATCATATTCACCAATCATCCTCTAAGACTTGCGAGCAGTTCTGCAGGAAGAATGGCGTTATTGCCTCAACATGAGATTGATGACATCATTCACAGTATTCCCCATAGCTGACACTGCTGCCAGAGGAAGTCAAAACCCATGTTGAGCTTATTATTCAGTTTTCAGAATTTGCGTAGAAACCCGTTAAGTTGGAGAAAAACGAAGAACGTTTTTGCCTGCCATCATGCATGTTGCAGTTGCTTACATTCTGCATTCTTTACTTTGTTTCTACGTTACTATCACATGTTTATACTGTTTTGTGGCAAAATAAACGCAACCTTGAAAAAATTCCGATTGTTGCTTTAATTTTGGACACCAGTGTTTTTGCTAGTATAAATACATGACGGCATGGGAGGAAGAAGAGCGTAAATCGATAAGATGTAATTCTAAGACTATATAGTTCCAGAAATTACGGTACTGTAAAGCCGTCTTCGGAAATCACATCTCAGCAATGCGACCTGTAACGGTAAGCTTTATTAATCGCAAGAATTCGCTTTAGAGTAAATACTTTCAGTATCTGTACATCGTGGTATCGATACATTTTACTACTGCGATACTTTTTCCTTCCGTGATTTTCGATGGATTCACATCTGAAGGATCACGATTTTGGTGCCGAGACATTGTGGAAAGAGACCGATAACAAAGAGGATCCCTAATGGTGTGGGCAGGATTATATTAACAGCTCGAACGCCTCTCGGTGAAGACGCTGTGTGTCCCCAGTCAGGGGACGAATTGCCACCTGCCTGCAGCACATAAAGCACAAACACGAATGCAGACGGTGAATGAAAGTAATGCCACACTCAGCTGGTAACTCTTTCTCTTTGCACGATTTTTTTAAGTGCACCCAAAGTGTGAGGTGCTAAAGACATGGAAAATAAAGTAAAATTTTAGCAAAACTTAATGAAATGGCTCATATAGAGACCTTTCAATATTACGAACAGGTCATCTGGCCGTAGGTGTTTACAATTGGTGGTTACTGTGCGAATCTGTAGCGAGTCACTAGTGACCGATAATTTTTTAGGGCAGCGGAATGATGGATACACACGGAGCCCTTTCTGCCCTGCACATACTGGATTTTTTGGAGATTTACCTACAGGTCAACTTCTGTCTGGGTGTAAAGAAGAGGTTTAAAGATCAGGTGAGAGGCAGCATATCCAGTGGAGGATAATGCTCAAGCCTAAACAAAGCGAAGAAAAGGTAATGAAGAGTAGTAGAAAAGTGAATGGCGGATTGCTCGACATTGAATGTGGTGTGCCAAGTGCAGCACTATTTTGCCTCTGTTTCTTAATTTGACACTACTTCCCGCAGTTGACGTTGGCCAGCGTGGCGTGACTCCGTGATGTAGGCATCGCTTATCTTCCGCCACAGAGGGCTGAGAGAAAGGTCTGTGAGCAGAGACACAACTGCCGACGGTTCTCGTCGGCGTGGGGCCGCAAGTGGAGAGCAGGCGCGTCTGTGTGAGGCGGCCCGCACACGCACGGAGCGGCGCTCGTTCTGGGTCTGCTGAGCTGAGCGCACTCGAGGCGCTGGAGCCTGTAGCTCGTGGATATTGGTTGTATCCTTGTATGTCGGACACACGGCGTTGTACTGGGTCTATGTCGTGTACATAGCCAGCTGTGGTAAGCAGCATTATACAGGGTGCTCCATTGATCGTGACCGGGTCAAATATCTCACGAAATAATCGTCAAACGAAAAAACTACAAAGAACGAAACTCGTCTATCTTGAAGGGGAAAACCAGATGGCGCTATGGTTGGCCCGCTAGATGGCGCTACCATAGGTCAAACGGATATCAAATGCGTTTTTTTAAAAAATAGGAACCCCCATTTTTTATTACATATTCGTGTAGTACGTAAAGAAATATGAATGTTTCAGTTCTACATCTTTTTTCGCTTTGTGATAGATGGCGCTGTAATAGTCACAAACATATGGCTCACAATTTTAGACGAGCAGTTTGTAACAGGTAGGTTTTTTAAATTAAAATACAGAACGTAGGTACGTTTGAACATTTTATTTCGGTTGTTCCAATGTGATACATGTACCTTTGTGAACGTATCATTTCTGAGAACGCATGCTGTTACAGCGTGATTACCTGTAAATGCCACATTAATGCAATAAATTCTCAAAATCATGTCCGTCAACCTCAATGCATTTGGCAATACGTGCAACGACATTCCTCTCAACAGCGAGTAGTTCGTCTTCCGTAATGTTCGCACATGCATTGACAGTGCACTGACGCATGTTGTCAGGCGTTGTCGGTGAATCACGATAGCAAATATCCTTCAACTTTCCCCACAGAAAGAAATCCGGGAACGTCAGATCCGGTGAACGTGCGGGCCATGGTATGGTGCTTCGACGACCAAACCACCGGTCATGAAATATGCTGTTCAATACCAATTCAACCGCACGCGAAGTATGTGCCGGACGTCCATCATGTTGGAAGTACACCGCCATTCTGTCATACAGTGAAACATCTTGTAGTAACATCGGTAGAACATTACGTAGGAAATCAGCATACATTGCACCATTTAGATTGCCATAGATAAAATGGGGGCCAATTATCCTTCCTCCCATAATGTCGCACCAAACATTAAGCTGCCAAGGTCGCTCATGATGTTCCACTTGTCGCAGCCATCGTGGATTTTCCGTTGTCCAATAGTACATATTATGCCGGTTTACGGTATCGCTGTTGGTGAATGACGCTTCGTCGCTAAATAGAAGGCGTGCAAAAAATCTGTCATCGTCCCGTAATTTCTCTTGTGCCCAGTGGCAGAACTGTACACGACGTTCAAAGTCGTCGCTATGCAATTTCTGGTGCATAGAAATATGGTACGGGTGCAATCGATGTTGATGTAGCATTCTCAACACCGATATTTTTGAGATTCCCAATTCTCGCGCAATTTGTCTGCTACTGATGTGCGGATTAGTCTCGACGGCAGCTGAAACACCTACTTGGGCATCATCATTTGTTTCAGGTCGTGGTTGACGTTTCACATGTGGCTGAACACTTCCCTTTTCCTTAAATAACGTAAATATCCGGCAAACGGTTCGAACACTTGGATGTTGTCGTCCAGAATACCGAGCAGCATACATAGCACACGCCCGTTGGGCATTTTGATCACAATAGCCATACATCAACACGATATCGACCTTTTCCGCAGTTGGTAAACGGTCCATTTTAACACGGGTAGTGTATCACAAAGCAAATACCGTCCGCACTGGCGGGATGTTACGTGATACCACGTACTTATACGTTTGTGACTATTACAACGCCATCTATCACAAAGCGAAAAAAGTGGTCCAACTAAAACATTCTTATTTCTTTACGTACTTCACTAATATGTAATAAAAAATGGGGATTCCTATTTTTTAAAAAACGCAGTTGATATCCGTTTGACCTATGGTAGCGCCATCTAGCGGGCCAACCATAGCGCCATCTGGTTTCCCCCTTCAATCTAGACGAGTTTCGTTCTTTCTAGTTTTTTCGTTTGATACTTATTTCGTGAGATATTTGGCCCGGTCACTATCAATGGACCACCCTGTATACTTAACAGGTACTATGATCTGGCGTCTGGTGGTACCAGCACTATCTAGACGATAACTACTACCCGCAGACAGTGTGTAGCTAGACTGTGTTGGGGACGGATGATATGAAGTGGCTGCCCAATGTTTGCTGTATAGGATACAGATCTTGTACCGATTTTATGTTATCAGTTGGACAGTTGGTTGGCTAAATATTTTTCTGTGTTATGATTAACGATTCTGTCATACTGATCATGTGCACCATGAGTATGTTACTGATAGAATAAGACATCGTTATTTCCTGTGTCTGATATTAGACTGTATCAGGGTTTAGTTTCTTTGGTATTTTCAAATGCTTAGTATGTGTGGATGTGGGCTAGGTTTCGTGTATCAAGGTACATTTTACAGAAATTTTCAAATTGTAAACATCCAATGTTGTTCGAAAGGGAAGCTACTGGTCGTAATTGTCAAAAATGTTTCAAATGGCTCTGAGCACTATGGGACTCAACTGCTGAGGTCATTAGTCCCCTAGAACTTAGAACTAGTTAAAACTAACTAACCTAAGGACATCACACACATCCATGCCCGAGGCAGGATTCGAACCTGCGACCGTAGCGGTCTCGCGGTTCCAGACTGCAGTGCCAGAACGGCGCGGCCACTTCGGCCGGCGGTCGTAATTGTCATAGTATTTATAGTGAACATGTGATCTTTTAGACTCAATATATTTCTGAAGTTGTCATATAATAGTTCATTTTCTTATGTTTTCGTTTTCATTACGTTGGTAAATTCATTTAAAATGCATTTAATCTGAGTCTTTGTTAATAATTTATTGTTGTATTAATATTTGTTAGTGGAAACATACTGTATGCGAATCTGGCCGAAGTAGCCCGTTGGTCCGATCTAGTATGATGCTGTTTATTTATGTTGTCAATAAATATATAAACATTGCGCTGGTAACTCAAAGAGAATCAGTCGATAACACTGTTTAATCCTAAGGGTCCAGCTGCAGGTATAAATGGCAACGACACTGTAGAGCAAGAAGTGAAAAAATTCTCCTGTGTTGGAAGGGAGAATACACAGGATGGCGTAAGCAAACGATAATATTACATGTAGACTGGGTCAGTCGAACTAAGCTTTCTTCATTTAAACAGCTACACTCGTATCAGATGTGGATCTGAAACTGAGGGACCCGTTTTCAAAAAGTTGTCTGGAGCATGGCACTGCGTGGAAGTGAGACGTGAACCATTCCGAATTTGGGGAAGTTGGAAGTAAAACATGCTGGCAGACTCGAACTCGGGACTTTTGCCTCTCCCAGGCAAGTGCTCTACCATCTGAGCTACCCAAGCACGACTCAGAACCTGTCCTCACAGCTTTAATTCCACCAGTAGCTCGTGTCCCATCTTCCCAAGTTCGAGTCTCGGTCCGGCACACAGTTCTAATCTGCCAGGAAGTTTCATATCAGTGCAGAATGAAAATTTCATTCTGGAAGTTGGAAGTAGTTCAAAATGTGATTCTACCAAAAAATGTTAAAAATTAGGTATACATATTATCACCATCATCATTATCATCTATGACTGGGTCTCTTGGTCCAGTCTGTCTCCTTTAAACTTTGCCAAACCATCTCTTCACTTCTCTTGTTAAAGATCTTTGCCTCTTGGTTAAAGCATACAGATAAAGTTCTAAATGAAAAACTGGTTGGTGGGATTTCTGCTACTATGTCCACTGGTTGTGAACTTGGTGGTTCAAGGAGGAGAAAGTAGTCAGGACAGACGAAGGTTTGAATATATAGAGAATCCTGTGTGTAACAGTTACACAGAGGTGAAAACATTAGTAACGGATAGGAAAAGATGGAGGCCAGGGTCAGGCTAGTCGTTATTCGGATGAATTCAGGAAATTCAAAGAAATTGTGTGCCTCGTGGTTAGGAGATGACGGTGACTTTCGTATTCGTACCGGGGGGGAGAAGTGCTAGGTGGCAGGCACACTGTGTCGCTGGCTACCGAAAACTCGGTCCGCCCCAGCGCACTCTGCCCGCCGCCCACACAGCACGACGGGACTACCCGTCACAGGATGCGCGCCCGACAAAATTTTGCTGAGACAGTTTATATTTTTTACGTGTATCAGTTTCCAAATCTCTCATCCAACTTTCGGAGAATCAAGAAGCATGAGAACTTGAGTCTCGAAACCGGCAGGGGTTTCCTGTTGCTCGCCTGAGGATCTTTCCGCCTGCAAATAACGTTCCAGCCGGGTAGCGGGGCCCATCCACAGGCTGCAAACAACAGGTTCGTGAGTCCAACAAACAGCAGGAAACGGAGGAATAGCAAGACAGGAGCGGAAAGATGTTCCGCGAAGAAAAGAACAACAGAAAGACTCAGTTGCCCGACATAACTGTAGCAGTGTAAAATGGTTCAAATGGCTCTGAGCACTACGGTACTCAACATCTGAGGTCATCAGTCCCCTAGAACATAGAACTACTGAAACCTAACTAACCTAAGGACATCACACACATCCATGCCCGAGGCAGGATTCGAACCTGCAACCACAGCGGTCGCGCGGTTCCAGACTGTAGCGCCTAGAACCGCACGGCCACTCGGCCGGCCGTAGCAGTGTACACCTCAGGAATTCACAACGGCTTTCTCGTGGTGAACTGGCACTGGCGAGTCACGGGCACCTCCCTGATGGTGACTGAATAAACCTGCAACGAAACACGCCTCTCTCCTAGGCATCTTGTACATTTCTCCTCTCGGTGCCTTCTGGTACTGCTCCCACCCTGACAAGCAGCATTCAGGTACTGGTCGAACGAGGGTTTTCCGGGCGGCTCCCCCCGTCGGAAGTTCGAGTCCTCCCTCGGGCATGGATGTGTGTGTCGTCCTTAGCGTAAGTTAGTTTAAGTTACATTAAGTAGTGTGTAAGCTTAGGGACCGATGACCTCAGCAGTTTGGTCCCATAAGACCTTATCACAAATTTCCAATTTTTCGAGCGAGGGTTTCGCAAGCTGCGGCCTCCCTTCACAGGCTGCAGCAGTCGTAACCTCCTCCTTCCTAATCGGCCTAATGAAATTTTACAGTGAGTAAGGCTATCGTTACCGAAGGAAAATAATGCCGCTTAGTTGGAGGAAAGTGTACAACAGATTCTTCCGAGGAAAGAATCTATCTTAATTTAAGCTAAATACTGATGATACTTTTGAAATGGCTGGAATATAGTGCAGTCGGTCATGAACCGCACAGGGGGAAAATAGGTACGACGTTACATTTACTACAAAAATCACTGATAACACAAAGACAACACTCATTAGCTGAAAAGAAGGAATAATTAAACGGTCGCCAGCCCGCTAGAGCAATGAAACTCCAGAACCTCGAGAAAGGTAATGGCAAAGAAATTTAAGTAAATAATCACTGGCGTGGCGACAGAGGGTTGTCGCGCTTTTCCACAGCACGACAGTTCATGAAAAAATAAATGAATCAGAAAGCCCTGAGTCTGCAGTTACTTATTCTGAAACACTACATTTTTAAAGTAACGTTAAATGAAAATACTGGTTAAGTAAAGGACTGGCTTAACTTAAACTTTGTTATGTAAAAAAAATGATTTTCAGTAACCTCGGTGTAACGTAATACAAAATTTAGAAAAAGACAAGCAAATTACTTTTGATTATTGACAGATTTATTTTAAGCAAATGAGTAACTGGTTTTAATTTTAAAATAACAACAATAAAATACATACCAAGCAAACATAAGTCACTCGCTAAGCTATATTCAAATAAATGAAATTGCACCCCATTAATTTGTGCTGTATCTTTAGTTATTAGTTTTGCCAGTAAAATTTCTGTTATGCAATACAAGAACGATCAGCTACTCTGGCAGAAAATTTAGACAAACTAGACTTTAAAAAACACACTAACTGGCAGTATATATTAATCACTTTTCATATTCTTACGATACTCGGTGACTGCATGGAAAGGAAAAGGGACCCTGCTTGGTACTAATGTCTGAGGACAATGACAACACAGGTACCTTACAAGTTTTAACCATTGTAAGTTATTATTGAAGTTATACAAACTCTGTGAAAGAAAATCAACTGGGCGAAGCCTCTACATTACTATCTTTGTCAGTTAACAGTCTTACGATGTTGCAGATGTGCGAAGAATGTAGCCAACGACAGTGCTGAGCTGCTGTTCTTGTTGTTGCTGCTGCTGTTCGATGAGAAGAACCCTGAGTCGTCTCCAGAACCACGGATAATTATGGGACAGGCAGTAGCTAGAATTGCTGCTTCCTCCGGCTGTCCACTCCTGCCGTGCTCTGAATACTTGCAGGTTAACGAATCAGGCGCGTCTAAATTGGCGCGAGCATAGCTACACACCGCGTCGGTGGGAGCGACCAACTAACCCCCCCCCCCCCCCCCCCGCACTCCGCTATGATCCAAGCCGGCCCCGACCCACCCCCACCCCCACCCGCAAAAGATAAACAACGGCACAGCTAGTATCATTTCGCATTTCAATCCAGTTCCCTTGGCTGCTACCCATAAACAACGGCACAGCTAGCACCATTTCGCATTTCAATTAAGCTTTCCTTCGATGTTCCCCACAAATGTACAATATTTTCATTCTAATTACGATCAATCAAATACACTCTAATCCGCACCGCTAGCTGAGTGGTCAGCGTGACGGATTGCCGTCCCACGGGTCTGGGCTCGATTCCCGGTTGGGTCGGAGACTTTCTCTGCTCAGGGACTGGGTGTTGCATCGTCTTCATCATCATTTCAACCCCATCTGGCGCGCAGGCTGCCCAATGTGGCGTCGAATATAATAAGGCCTGCACCAAGGCGGCCGGACCTGCCACGCACGGGGCCTCCCGACCAATGACGCCAAACGCTCATTTCCATTTCCATATACGGTCTAAATCAAATGCACATCGATTACTTATTAAATAGTTTCTGTAACACATCTTACAGATTCACAATCAAAAGTACAGTACAAGTTATTAACAGATATTAAGCGGCAAAATTTTTTGGTTGGTGCAGAAGATATTTTATCTGTTTTCTCGGTGTGCGACGGATGTACTCGCAAAGTGCAGACGTTTAATGTGCTCCACGGTGGTCAAAGATCAGTGTGGATATTGTTTTAATCTTCAGTTGCTTTAATCTGCAGTTCAGTCTCACTCTGTTCTTGAGACTGAAAATTCCGTCTTATCCTCTGAACGTAATTCCTTCTTCGTTTTCGGACGTGCAACAAGCGATCCACGTATTCTCGATGCAGTTGCAGTCTCCATACAAATCGCTGGAAAGCATTTAATTTTAACTGATGCAAGCGATTTGGGCAATAACAGATGCAACATGAAACAAGGTGAAATACGTATCTCTGTGCGGCTGGTCCCGGCGGAGATTCGAGTCCTTCCTCGGGCATAGGGTGTGTGTGTTTGTCCTTAGGATAATTTAGGTTAAGTAGTGTGTTCGCTTAGGGACTGATGACCTTAGCAGTTAAGTCGCATAAGATTTCACACACATTTGAACATTTTTGATTTTGAAATACTTTTCTCTGCTGTGAGAGGTTGCGTAGCCTGAAGTCCACATGTTCGGATGTCGTGGACTTTGCGGCCGTGGTCTTTGCAATCTGTGACGCCAGCGTGAAGTTTCCGACCATAGATATTTTACTTATGGATTTTTCGACTCTCAAAGGAAGCCGCAACAGTGGTGGAAGCCCTGATCGGAAATGCCGCTGTGCAAAACTGGTCGGTGGGAAGTGCCGCGGTACCTGCAGCACCTACCAAATGGGTAGGAAATTCAGTGGCCCGAAAGACCACGGAGCCCGTGTTGCAGTGCCGCCAAAACCGGAGGAGGGTTTATTTATACAAGCCATTTATCTATTTTTTAAATTCTGTTTGTTTATTTACTGGCTCTTACCCACAAATGCGCTCGCGTATCAGCAGTTTTTGTTGTGGGTTGGCAGGAGAGCCAACACCGTGATATTAGAGGAGGCCGAAAGGCACGCGTTTTAGCTCACGCAGGCTGGTGTGAGGTCTGGAACAGGTCAAGGAAATTAGACTTTAGCAAAAAGGACGTAGCTGGTGGAATACTTAACTTTAATCCATAAATGGTGAACGTCGCTCTTGGCGGTACATTATTCATAATCTCAATATTAACTGGTAATGGCGCCTTGCTAGGTCGTAGCAAATGACGTAGCTGAAGGCTATGCTAACTATCGTCTCGGCAAATGAGAGCGTATTTTGTCTGTGAACCATCGCTAGCAAAGTAGGTTGCACAACTGGGGCGAGTGCTAGGAAGTCTCTCTAGACCTGCCGTGTAGCGGCGCTCGGTCTGCAATCACTGATAGTGGCGACACGCGGGTCCGACGTATACTAACGGACCGCGGCCGATTTAAAGGCTACCACCTAGCAAGTGTGGTGTCTGGCGGTGACACCACAGTTTTGTTATGATGGATGATGGTGACTGAGTAGTATATTGTACTGGCAGTGTCGTCAGCTACCCCCACGTGTCTGCCAGTCAGGTAAGCATAGCTCGTGATGCGCGCCCTCCCCCACCCCGCAAGTGTTCAATATGCGTATTATGCAACGAATTTAATAATTTGAACGTGGTTACTGTGGTGTCACCTATAAGCCTGTATAATGTATGACGCGATTTATTCAATTGATATGAATGGCTCTGAGCACTATGGGACTTAACATCTGAGGTCATCAGTCCCCCCTAGAACTTAGAACTACTGAAACCTAACTAACCTAAGGACATCACACACATCCATGCCCGAAGCAGGATTCGAACTTGCGACCGTAGCGGTCGGGCGGTTCCAGACTGAAGCGCCTAGAACCGCTCGGCCACAACGGCCGGCTGATATGAATGTAATCAAAAACAAGAAAGTAATGCCTGTGGTATTATGAGTCATTTTGTAGAGTCTGACAATATTTTGTGACAAATATTGTAAATATTTTCCATTAATTGCGAAGATAAAGAATATGACAGTTCAATACGTTCCATGAAAGCATGGAACTTCAAGTGTAATATGTATGCGCAAGAGCCATGTTGCTCGCCCATTGTCCGTTCTCTGCTTTTCGCCTGTTTGTTCTCTCTCTTCTGTGGATCGATGTATGTATAACTAGCTCTCTGTATCAGCTTTAAGGTTATAATATACTGATAATTGAGAGTATCCAATGTTTCCTTTTAAAAATACCTCTCCCTCCACGTGAAACTTTTTTAAAGATAGTAATAATACTGCTGTCGATTGCCCATCTGGCTTCGACTGTTTTGGTGGCGCTGAGTCTGCCATTATGTATATTAAAGAATATTTTAGTGTTTCCTAGCTTCACTCGCAAAGGAAAATAATTCTAAGTGCTTTTATGAATTTTTAAAGTCAGTTTTAAATATTAGAGTCAGTTAATAGTTTTGATTATGAAACTTATTCGGAGATTTTACACCGCAAGGCTTAGCTGAGGCTTCATCTCTGGTATAAAATATTCCCAGATAATTCAAAGGATTAAACGTTAAATCAGTTCTTATAGAGATAAAGTTAAATAAATTATTTGCAATTATTTCAATAATACGCAGATGTTTGTGCCATTCTTTCTTTCAGTCTAACATTAGATTAATTTGCTGAGAAAAGAAATCATTTCGTGCTCTTTATTATCGCTGGGATAGTTGCAGGTTACGTTACGTTGCCATCCATTGACAGAGACCGTAACATTTCCATTAATAATAAATAACTTTTTGCCTTTGTATTGAGATTAAGTCACGCTACGTATATTTAACACGCATTTACTCGCGCTCAAAATATACGTGGCGTTAAAAAAATTCAGAATTTAAACTGCTACGTTACATTGTCATCACTGTAGGTTGTGACTGCCGCCTGCGTGCGTATTTGAAACCACACGTAGTTATCGGCATTGGCTTATACGAAATAACGAAGTTAATTCTACACCACAACAATTACGTAGAAAGGAGATTATGGTACATTAGGTTCACTGATGTAAAAAAAGAGATGCTTCATTCCTTACTGCACCTGCTAAGGGGACATTTTTTACTTGCTAAAGTAGCTACGTTCTCCCCCATGGTTCATGCTATCCCCATGCGAAATTTAATTGAAATCGATTCTGTGGTTTAGTCGTCAAAGCGTAACAAACGTAGCCATCTTGGCATTTATAATATTAGCATGGACCGTTGCTAACCTTATAATGTCATTACCTAATGCTGATTGTATAAAAAATGTAGTTGTACAAATATTAAAGCATGCATTAGATCATTATTCTGTGTTGAATAAATCTGCTAGAGCAGAATAATTCTACGAGAGGCGAATGATTCCAGCAACGACCACTACTACGAGAGGTTTTGAAAAAGTGGAAAGCGTCATTGTCTGCGTCAGGGGACCAAAATCACGCTGTGGTGGTTTGAGGAACATGACAAAGAAATGTTCAAATGTGTGTGAAATCTTATGGGACTTAACTGCTAAGGTCATCAGTCCCTAAGCTTACACACTACTTAACCAAAATTAACTTAAGAACAAACACACACACCCATGCCCGAGGGAGGACTCGAACCTCCGCCGGGAACATGACAGCGAAGTCACTTCAATGCCTTTGCCGTCAGATTAGCTTGATCTCAATACTACGGCACGCAGCTGTTGCTCTGCGGCTGTCACAGTCGACAGGTCCCTGGTTTATGGGCACAGCGGTACACGTGCTTGGACATCTGGTGTCACACAGCTATTGAAAGCTGCCGAGGACTTGCTGTGTACATGTCACGCAGAGCTGCTGCCATAGGGCAGTCCAAAGATTGAGGAATAATGTGGTGGCCGTGATGTTTCGACTCATCTGTATCTGACGTCAGATCAAACAATTATTAGGATTTTAACTGGGGCAGTGATTTTATCGCTTTCGAATCTCACCCATCCGAGAGAAACTGTCATTTTTGTCCACTAGGAGAGAATGGCTTGGTTTTCCCTTAATGTGCTGACTGCTGAGGTCCGCGCACGCTAAGGTCGTTTAGGGGTCAGTGTCCTTGAGCAGCACGTTTACCAAAACAGCGAGAGGTCCGGGGGGGAGGCAGCGCTTCCCAGCTGAGGGCCACCCGCGGCAGAGGGAAATAACCAGTGCGAGTGCCTGCACTCTGCTCCTTAGCCTGACCGGCTCAACGTGTACACAAAAAAATGGCTCAAAGCACTATCTGAGGTCATCAGTCCCCTAGACTTAGATCTACGTAAACCTAACTAACCTAAGGACATAACACACAACCATGCCCGAGGCAGGATTCGAACCTGCGACAGTAGCAGCAGTGCGATTCCGGACTAAAGCGCCTAGAACCGCTCGGCCACAACGGCAGGCCGTGTACAAAACTTGTGGCTCGCAGCTTACAGTTGGGCTGTTATTCTGCGGTATTCGACAGGGTCGTTCCGCCGGCACGGGAGGCTGGGAACAATTCGCAAGTAAGTTAACGTGTGGCCGCGTGGAGTTCTGCTTTTATGGTATCTGTGGACGAGAGTATCGGGATTCAGTGCGTGCGAACGTGATCGCTGGGCAAAGGGCAATTACGTGTGGGACAGGCTACAATCGTGTCTCTCTCGCTTCCCAGTTACTGCTTCCAATTTCATACCCTTTGACTCTTACAACTGCAGTGTGGTCTTTGTACACGTTATTCAACTACACATAAACATAACGTTAACATTAAGATTAACCATATTCCCAATTTTCCAATTACACAGAATTTCTATCGCTTACTTTATCAAGAGAAATTAATAAATTCAAGCAACTGACGCGAAACACGGTTGAGGAAAAAGCAAACATAAATATGTTTTACAAACATGTGGTTCCCCTAAATCATTTCTTATACTAGCACGGGCGCAGACTTCAAAGAAATCGAAGATGTTCGGGATTTGTCTATCCATCCCCTGTTAGAGATCATTTTCCCCCACCCCCCACCACTCCCAATTCAAAAATGGTGTTCGATACGACGTAGTCTTTACCCCATCCTTTCATGAGATGATAGTAGGACGGACACTTGAACGGGACATCATCCTCTAGCATTCCTTTTCCTCAGTCATAGCTGTCGATACCAGTACTATTTTTCGAATTTTGGACAAGTCAGTATTATCACAGTTCCTTTTCTGAAAACTTCCATATAATTTCATACACAGTATATTATATTTAAAGGAATTACACTACTGGTCATTAAAATTGCTAAACCACGAAGATGACGTGCTACAGACGCGAAATTTAACCGACAGGAAGAAGATGCTGTGATATGCAAATGATTAGCTTTTCAGAGCATTCACACAAGGTTGGCACCGGTGGCGACACCTACAACGTGCTGATATGAGGAAAGTTTCCAACCGATTTCTCATACACAAACAGCAGTTGACCGGCGTTGCCTGGTGAAACGCTGTTGTGATGCCTCGTGTAAGGAGGAGAAATGCGTACCATCAGGTTTCCGACTTTGATAAAGGTCGGATTGTAGCCTATCGCGATTGCTGTTTATCGTATCGCGAAATTGCTGCTCGTGTTGGTCGAGATCCAATGACTGTTTGCAGAATATGGAATCTGTGGGTTCAGGAGGGTAATACGGAACGCCGTGCTGGATCCCAAAGGCCTCTTATCACTAGCAGCCGACATGACAGGCATCTTATCCGCATGGCAGTAAAGGATCGTGCAGCCACGTCGCGATCCTTGAGTCAACAGATGGGGACGTTTGCAAGACAACAACCACCTGCACGAACAGCTCGACGACGTTTGCTGCACCATGGACAATCAGCTCGGAGACCATGGCTGCTGTTACCCTTGACGCTGCATCACAGACAGGAGCGCCTGCGATGGTGTATTCAACGACGAACCTGGGTGCACGAATGGCAAAACGTCATTTTATCGGCTGAATCCAGGTTCTGTTTACAGCATCATGATGGTCGCATCCGTGCTTGGAGACATCGCGGTGAAGGCACATTGGAAGCGTGTATTCGTCATCGCCACACTGGCGTATCCCCGATGTGATGGTATGGGGTGCCATTGGTTACGCCGGCCAGTGTGGCCGAGCGATTCTAGGCGCTTCAGTCTGGAACCGCGCGACCGCTATGGTCGCAGGTTCGAATCCTGCCTCGGGCATAGATGTGTGTGATATCCTTAGGTTAGTTAGGTTTAAGTAGGTCTAAGTTCTAGGGGACTGATGACCTCAGATGATAAGTCCCATAGTGCTCAGAGCCATTTGAACCATTTTTTGACCTCAGATGTAAAGGCCCATAGTGCTCATAGCCATTTTTTGCCATTGGTTACACGTCTCCTTTACCTATTGTTCGCACTGACGGCACTTTGAACAGTGGTCGCTACATCTGAAATGTGTTACGACCCGTGGCTCTACCCTTCATTCAATCCCTGCGAAACCAAACATTTCAGCAGGATAATACACGACCGCTAGTTGCAGGTCCTGTACGGGCCTTTCTGGATACAGAAAATGTTCGACTGCTGCCCTGGCCAGCACATTCTCCAGATCTCTCACCAATTGAAAAGTCCGGTCAATGGTGGCAGAGCAACTGGCTCGTCACAATACGCCAGTCTTGATGAATTGTGGTATCGTGTTGAAGCTGCATAGGCAGCTGTACCTGTACAGGCCATCCAAGCTCTGTTTGACTCAATGCCGAGGCGTATCAAGGCCGTTATTACGGCCAGAGGTGGTTGTTCTGGGTACCGATTTCTCAGGATCTATGCACTCAAATTGCGTGAAAATGTAATCACGTGTAAGTTCTAGTATAATATATTTGTCCAATGAATACCCGTTTATCATCTGCATTTCTTCTCGCTGTAGCAATTTTAATGGCCAGTAGTGTACTTTATAAAAAATTTCAGTTTCGATGTTACAATCGGTAAGTACTAGCTCTGAATGTACAGTTAAAATGTTTTTTTAGAAACAATTGAAATTACGAATTATTGGCACACTTAAAATTTCTATTATTAATTACGCAATCCTGTACTGCATATTACATTTAAGTCTGGATCCATTTCTGAAATAGTAATCGAGATTAATAATGCAAATAAAACTAGAAGGAATTCATTTGTTAAGAAAAATTGTAAACCTTTTGGAATACGGTTGTTTCCGCAAAGTGTGAGAGTCGTAAGCATGCCTCTGATGTGATCGGACGCATTTTTATTTTTTTGTGCGAACAATGTAATTTCGGCTTTGTTAATGTGAAAAATTAAAAGACTGTATGATATACTAAAATGTGAGAAAATATATTTACGTAATAACAAAAATTCTGCAACGAAACTCTTAGAATCTATTTAGTTCAGCCGAACCGCGAGGACCTAAAATGTGAGATTTTTGTTTCAAGACTGATCCCCTAGGCAAGAACTGGAGCCATCTCGACATGACAAACTAAGTAAACTTGAAAGTTTATTGTAATCTTCACTCTTCTCAAATCTTCATAAAAGATATTAATATGGACAATAGATGGAAACAGTAAGGAGGGGGTAGATTACACACTGGACTCGTATTCTGTATGATGGCGGTTCAATTCCCCGCCTGGCCGTCAAGGTTCAGGTTTGCCGCGGTTTCCCTGAACCGCGTAAAGCGAACGCCGGGGTGGTCCGCTTGAAATGACACTGCCGATTGATGATTTCATCCTCACCCTCTCAAAACGACACAGCGTCCTTCTTCCCACAAGACGAGAGGCCGCGCACAGCGTCGCCTCTAGAAGTGTGCAGGAGAAGAAGGGCCACGGGGCTGTCGTCGGGCATCGAACCCATGACCGGCGCGACAGCATCCGCGTCCCCATCGCGACGCCGCCGGATTTATGGGCCAATTACCGCCGCCGTCTGGCCTCGCACAGAAATCCGCGCACCCGCTTTTAGCCGCCCACGGGTGGCTTTCGCAGAAACCGCGGCGAGAAAAAGGCAGCCGCAGCCGACTTCCCGAATCTCGATCGGCCGGGCAGGATCGCGTGTTCTGCCGGACACGGCGCTTCCAGGAAGAGCAGAGCGGGCTTCCGCGTCGGCTTCTCGGCTCTGGGGGCGGTTCCCTCCCTCCCTCTCTCCCACCCTCTACCTGATAGCCCAATAGGCGAGCCCCTGTCGTAAGGAATGTCTCCAGGAGCCGCAAAATACGTCGCTATATCTCTTGGCTGTCACCATTAATCTCCTACTATTTCCTGGTCACCTCCAGCAACAGGTAGCCCGATTAGACGACCGTTATTAAATTATCGAAGGTAAGGCATCCACCTCCAGTACGCACCGGGACTGTATTAAAAGGTACGATGCATTTCGAGCCGTAAATGATCATCTCCAGACTTCCTGGCAGATTAAAACTGTGTGCCCCACCGAGACTCGAACTCGGGACCTTTGCCTTTCGCGGGCAAGTGCTCTACCATCTGAGCTCCGAAGCACGACGCACGTCCGGCCCTCACAGCTTTACTTCTGCCAGCTGTGAGGGCCGGGTGTGAGTCGTGCTTCGGTAGCTCAGATTGTAGGGCACTTGCCCGCGAAAGGCAAAGGTCCCGAGTTCGAGTCTCGGTCGGGCACACAGTTTTAATCTGACAGGAAGTTTCATATCAGCGCACACTCCGCTGCAGAGTGAAAATCTCATTCTGGGACCATCTCCAGACGCTTAACATCATTATGCCGTCTTCATCTGTACACAGGAATTCACCGTGGTGAAATTACACAGCTATAGTTGAGCTTTATTATGAAATAACTGCGACTATATAAGTGTACAAACTCTACTTACACCTTCAATTATCAAATGTTTAGACATCACACACGGATAATTTACCTCTTGAAACAGACATTTTGCTCATTATATCTGAAAGTGGGTTGTTCTGGACTCGAAACGCATCGCGTTTTTTGGTAAAATTTCAACTGTAGGTAGAGTGGTTTACGAATGAAAATCAGTCACAGCTTCAACAATAATTAGAAAGGATAAAGTGAAGTTCGCTATTATAAAAAAAAGAAAACAGAAAAATAGAACGATGGATCTGTACTTTTGGTGTCGTTGGTGACTTCACTGCTGCACGTTTATGCAATTAAACCACCTACATTACGTCACAAACTGAGAAAATTAGGCTCGTCCTTGCTGGCGATCGACATGCTTCAGAATTATGGAGAAAACGTTCAATCTCTGGAGCTTCTTGAACACATTCATGGAACGATGAGTCTGTGGCTCGTTAAATACAGGTTTAAAGGGTTCTCTTTGAATGCAAAAATTCTTCCAAGTACTTGCAGAGGCTATATCCACGCGAATTCAATCAATGCCGATTAAATTTTGCGTACGTTAAGGAGCCTGTGACATAACGAGTTTGCGGTTCGTCCGATGATGTCCCACATGTGCTCCACTGGAGACAGATCTAGTGATCGAGCAGGCGAAGACAGCATCTCGGCACTCTCTGCAACATGTTGGGTTGCAACAGCGGTGTTGGAGACAACCGCTGGAATGCCCTTCTTGAATTGTAGCACAACAGGTCGAATCACTAGATTTACTTACAAATTTGCAGCCAGAAATGGTTCTAATGGCTCTGAGCATTATGAGACTTAACTTCTGAGGTCATCAGTCCCCTTGAACTTAGAACTACTTAAACCTAACTAACTTAAGGACATCACACACTTCCATCCCCGAGGCAGGATTCGAACCTGCGGCCGTAGCGGTCGCGCGGTTCCCACTGTAGCGCCTAGAACCGTTCGGCCACGCCTTGCAGTCAGGCTGCATGAGATAATCACGAGAGTTATACGAAATCACACCCCAAAAGATAACTCCACGTGGAGGTCCAGTGTGTCTTGCACGCAGACAGGTTGCTTCCAGGTCCTCAACTTACCACCTTCTAAACAACGCACGTCCGCCACTGCCACCAACATGGATCCAGCTTTCATCAGAAAACAAAAAAGACCTCCATCTTGCCCTCCAGTGATCTCTTGCTTGACACTACTGAAGTCGCAAATGGCGGTGGTTTGAGTTCACTGGAATGCACGCTACAGGGCGCCTGGCTCGGAGCTGCCTTTTAAATAACCGATTTGCAACAATGATAATTAATTGGAACCCTCAGCTGCCGAGAGGTGTTGTTGATATACCTAGATGGGGACAGCTGAAACTGTGTGCCCCGACCGGGACTCGAACCCGGGATCTCCTGCTTACATGGCAGTCACTCTTTCCATCTGAGCCACCGAGGACACAGATGAATAGCGCGACTGCAGGGACTTATCCATTGCACGCTTCCCGTGAGACCCACATTCCCAACAGTCCACAATCTACATACGTAATGTACCTAACAGATATTTGCCCATCCCATCCAGATCCGGGGTTCGAGTCCCGGTCGGGGCACACAGTTTCAGCTGTCCCCATCGAGGTATATCAACAACACCTGTCGGCAGCTGAGGGTTTCAATTAATTATCTTTTATTCTAGAGAAGCTGCACGGTCATCAACGGCATCTGTTCTTTCGAGAGCAGTTACTATCTTCATATACGAGGTGCATTCAAGTTCTAAGGCCGCCGATTTTTTTTCTAATTAACTACTCACCCGAAATCGATGAAACTGGCGTTACTTCTCGACGGAAAAAGCCAAAAGTCACTAGGAGCCAGGTCAGGTGAGTAGGGAGCACGAGGAATCACTTCAAAGATGTTATCACGAAGAAACTGTTGCGTAACGTTAGCTCGATGTGCAGGTGCGTTGTCTTGGTGAAACAGCACACGCACAGCCCTTCCCGGACGTTTTTGTTGCAGTGCAGGAAGGAATTTGTTCTTCAAAACATTTTCGTAGGATGCACCTGTTACCGTAGTGCCCTTTGGAACGCAATGGGTAAGGATTACGCCCTCGCTGTCCTAGGACATGGACACCATCATTTTTTCAGCACTGGCGGTTACCCGAAATTTTTTTGGTGGCGGTGAATCTGTGTGCTTCCATTGAGCTGACAGGCGCTTTATTTCTGGATTGAAAAATGGCGTCCACGTCTCATCCATTGTCACAACCGACGAAAAGAAAGTCGCATTCATGCTGTCGTTGCGCGTCAACATTGCTCGGCAACATGGCACACGGGCAGCCATGTGGTCGTCCGTCAGCATTCGTGGCACCCACCTGGATGACATTTTTCGCATTTTCAGGTCGTCATGCAGGATTGTGTGCACAGAACCCACAGAAATGCCAACTCTGGAGGCGATATGTTCAACAGTCATTCGGCGATCCCCCAAAACAATTCTCTCCACTTTCTCGATCATGTCGTCAGACCGGCTTGTGCGAGCCCGAGGTTGTTTCGATTTGTTGTCACACGATGTTCTGCCTTCATTAAACTGTCGCACCCACGAACGCACTTTCGACACATCCATAACTCCATCACCACATGTCTCCTTCAACTGTCGATGAATTTCAGTTGGTTTCACACCACGCAAATTCAGAAAACGAATGATTGCACGCTGTTAAAGTAAGGAAAACGTCGCCATTTTAAGTATTTAAAACAGTTCTCATTCTCGCCACTGGCGGTAAAATTCCATCTGCCGTACGGTGCTGCCATCTCTGGGACGTATTGACAATGAACGCGGCCTCATTTTAAAACAATGCGCATGTTTCTCTCTCTTTCCAGTCCGGAGAAAAAAAAATCGGAGGCCTTAGAACTTGAATGCACCTCGTACTAATTGAAACAGTTCTTTGCATCGCTGTGGTGGCAACTGCTGCTCAAACTGCTATTGCAGTATAAGAGCCAAAGCTATACGCCGAACACGATGATCCTCTCTACCGGTAGTGCCACATGGCCGTCTCGAATCCGGTCTCCTTGCGACCGTATATTCTGGTGACCACCACAGCCAGCAGCCACGTGCAGTGACGACATTACTGCAAAGTCTTTCTGCAATATCGCAGAAGGAACATCCAGCTCCTCGTAACCATTTTACACATCTCGTTCAAACTCAGTGAGGTGTTGATAAATGCTTCTTTGCCACCTTGAAGGCATTCTTGACTAACGTCAACGCACCAAGCGCAGTCTCGAGGTAACTAACGTGGACGACCTTAACAGTTTGCATTTAAGGCAAACGTGATTTGCGTCCCCACAGTGGAAATACTAGGTCCACTCATAGGCAACTGGTGCGAAATTTGAATAGACATCATCTTTCAGATGTAGAAGCATGTCTACCAATATTCGTTTATGTCGCAAAACTCCTTCTTGATGTAGTGTGTTTTCCCGTCAGTGTATTTCTTGTTGCCAATTCCTTGTTTTTGTGGAGCAAAACCTCAAATTTGCATTAAAAAAAGCTCCCAAAAGATACGCATTGCGCGAACTATCTGTGAACGTTCACATTTCGTGCAGTTTTCATGCAGTTATTACAACGAGTGTCATTATATCACTCTTCGAGAAATATTGCCAAACTGGACGACTTTCCTTTTCATTATTGTGGCTAGCCGGCCGGAGTGGCCGTGCGGTTCTAGGCGCTACAGTCTGGAACCGAGCGATCGCTACGGTCGCAGGTTCGAATCCTGCCTCGGGCATGGATGTGTGTGATGTCCTTAGGTTAGTTAGGTTTAATTAGTTGTAAGTTCTAGGCGACTGATGACCTCAGAAGTTAAGTCGCATAGTGCTCAGAGCCATTTGAACCATTTTTATTGTGGCTACCGTAGCTAAATTTGCTCACGATCAATAATGAACAGAATAGTCGGAAGTAATGAAGTTTTCTTTATATGTCATTTGTTATTGTTTTGTTACAAACAATACAGCCATTCGCAAGAGCAAAGTAACATTGACATTGTAGGATTAAATGGTTAAAGTGAACAACAGAATTATTTCTATCTAATATGTTTGTACACATGCAGAAATTTAATTATCTCAGTATTAAATGTGCCTCAGATTTATGTCGGATTCCTACAGGAAACATCGCTTTATAATGGACCTAGCAAGTACAAAGAAAAAAATTCGATGTTCGCTACTAATTGAATTACGTCGGCTTCCAGCCTCGCAAGCTAACGCGCCTCGTGCTATGTTATATGAGTCGGTGATTGGACCAGGTGTCAGAGCCTGTACAGCTACCTATCGACATCGGTTGTAGCAGCGACCTATTATCAAATGGATCGACCTGGGTGGATAGTTTAGTTTTGTCGAAATTTGGCGATCGTGCAACTAGCATCATGCTACATTATTACTACATTTAATAATCTCAACTAATTGATATAAGCACGTACGGAACAGATAGTACTTAATAACTTACTAGGTCCGTATTTGTTCTCTAAATGGTAGCGATTTCTGTTGCGAGGATACTCGTGACATTAGCGAGGTACTGGTGGTTGCCGTACCACGCACACGAAAATATGTAATTCATATGGTCTTTTCAGGAGGACGTCGTTATCAGGAGAAGGAAACCTGGCGTTCTACGGATCGGAGCGTGGAATGCCAGATCTCTTAATCGGGCAGGTAGGATAGAAAATTTAAAAAGGGAAATGGATATGTTAAAGTTAGATATAGTGGGAATTACTGAAGTTCGGTGGCAGGAGGAACAAGACTTCTAGTCACGTGAATACAGGGTTATCAATAAAAATCAAATAGGGGTAATGTAGGAGTAGGTTTAATAATGAAAAAAAGAGGAGTGTGGGTAAGCTACTACAAACAGCATAGTGAATGCATTATTGTGGCCAAGGTAGACACGAAGACCACACCTACCGCGGTAGTACAAGTTTATATGACAACTAGCTCTGCGGATGACGAAGAGATTGATGAAATGTATGATGAGATAAAAGAAATTATTCAAATAGTGAAGGGAGACGGAAATTTAGTAGTCATGGTTGACTGGAATACGATAGTAGGAAAAGGAAGAGAAGGAAACGTAGTAGGTGAATACGGAATGGGGGTAAGAAATAAAAGAGGAAGCCACGTGGTAGAATTTTGCACAGAGCATAACTTAATCATAGCTAACACTTGGTTCAAGAATCATGAAAAAAGGTTGTATACATGGAAAAGGCCTGGAGATACTGGAACGTTTCAGATAGATTACATAGTGGTAGGACAGAGATTTAGAAACCAGGTTTTAAATTGTAAGACATTTCCAGGGGCAGATGTGGACTATGACCACAATCTATTGATTTTGAAATGTACACTAAAACTGAAGAAACTGCAAAAAGGTGGGAATTTAAGCAGATGGGACCTGGATAAACTGACAGAACCAGAGGTTGTAGAGAGTTTCAGGGAGAGCATTAGGGAACGATTGACAGGAATGGGGGAAAGAGATACAGTACAAGAAGAATTGGTAGCTTTGAGACATGAAATAGTGAAGGCAGCAGAGGATAAAGCAGGTAAAAAGACGAGGGCTAGTAGGAATCCTTGGCCAACAGAAGATATATTGAATTTAATTGATGAAAGAAGACAATATAAAAATACAGTAAATGAAGCAGGCAAAAAGGAATACAGACGTCTCAAAAATGAGATCGACAGGAAGTGCAAAATGGCTAAGCAGGGATGGCTAGAGCACAAATGTAAGGATGTAGAGGCATATCTCACTAGGAGTAAGGTAGACACTGCCTACAGGAAAATTAAAGAGGCCTTTGAAGAAAAGAGAACCACTTGTATGAATATCAAGAGCTCAGATGGAAATCCAGTTCTAAGCAAAGAAGGAAAAGCAGAAAGATGGAAGGAGTATATAGAGGGTCTATACAAGGGCAGTGTACTTGAGGACAATATTATGGAAATTGAAGAGGATACAGATGAAGATAAAATAGGAGATATGATACTATGTGAAGTCTGACAGAGCACTGAAAGACCTAAGTCGAAACAAGGCCCTGGGGGTAGACAACATTCCATTAGAACTATGACAGCCTTGGGAGAGCCAGTCCTGACAAAACTCTACCATCTGGTGAGCAAGATGTATGAGACAGGCGAAATACCCTCAGACCTCAAGAAGAATATAATAATTCCAATCCCAAAGAAAGCAGGTATTGACAGATGTGAAAATTACAGAACTAACAGTTTAATAAGTCACAGCTGCAAAATACTAACGCGAATTCTTTAGAGGCGAATGGAAAAAAACTGGTAGAAGCCGACCTCAGGAAAGATCGGTTTGGATTCCGTAGAAATGTTGGAACACATGAGGCAATACTGTCCCTACGACTTATCCTAGAAGATAGGTTAAGGAAAGGCAAAGCTACGTTTTTAGCATTTGTAGACTTAGAGAAAGCTTTTGACAATGTTGAGTGGAATACTCTCTTTCAAATTCTAAAGGTGGCAGGGGTAAAATACAGGGAGCGAAAGGCTATTTACAATTTGTACAGAAACCAGATGGCTGTTATAAAAGTCGAGGGGCATGAAAGGGAGGTAGTGGTTTGGGAAGGGAGTGAGACAGGGTTGTAGCCTATCCCCGATGTTATTCAATGTGTATATTGAGCAAGCAGTAAAGGAAACAAAAAAAAAATTCGGAGTAGGATTTAAAATCCACGGAGAAGAAATAAAAACTTTGAGGTTCGCCGATGACATTGTAATTTTATCAGAGAAAGCAAAGGACTTGAAAGAGCAGTTGAACGGAATGGACAGTGTCTTGAGAGGAGGATATAAGATAAACGTTAACAAAAGCGTAAAGAGGATAATGGAATGTAGTCGAATTAAGTCGAGTGATACTTTGGGAATTAGATTAGGAAAGGAGACACTTAAAGTAGTATATGAGTTTTGCTGTTTGGGCAGCAACATAATTGATGATGCTCGATGTGGAGAGGATGTAAAATGTAGACTGGCAATGGCAAGGAAAGCGTTTCTGAAGAGGAGAAATTTGTTAACATCGAGTATAGATTTAAGTGTCAGGAAGTCGTTACTGAAAGTATTTATATGGAGTGTAACCATATATGGAAATGAAACATAGACGATAAATAGTTTGGACAAGAAGAGAATATAAGCTTTCGAAATGTGGTGCTACAGAAGATGCTGAGGATTCGATGGATAGATCACGTAACTAATGAGGACGTACTGAATATAATTGGGGAAAAGAGGAATTTGTGGCACAGCTTGACTAGAAAAAGGGATCAATTGGCAGGAAACATTCTGAGGCACCAAGGGATCACCAATTTTGTACCGGAGGGAAGCGTGGAGGGTAAAAATGGTAAAGGGAGACCAATAGACGAATACACTAAGCAGATTCAGAAGGTTGTAGGTCGCAGTAGTCACTCGGAGATGAAGAAGCTTGCACAGGATAGAGTAGCATGGAGAGCTGCAATCAAAGCAGTCTCTGGACTGGAGACATCAACAACAACATGGTATTTTGATGTTACATCATATCAACAAGTCGGGGAGAGTGTGACGCGTACGTGCCCTATGGAGGCGGCTGGAGAAGTTGCCCTGATGGTAGCGCACTCCAGCGACAGCCGTTACGGCCCCTGGCGTGTCTCTGCCTGACGTCAGATGCGTGAGCCGCCGTCTTGTGCGGGTGCGTGGGGGTGCGGTGGAGGTGGTTTCAGTGGCAACAGCCAGTAACTGCACTACTGGCGGCCCGTTTGCCATCGCGTCCCTTCCCACTTCCTTTCTTTACATCGTACGCCATCGCCGTACGTTCGATAACGTTTTCAAATTGTGAAAAGCAAGTCGGGAAGCAGTCGTTACGCACTGCGTATTACACCGAAGTTCCGTAGCGCCACAGCTCCGCTGCCTTCTGCGTTATGTTGACAAGGTATACGTCGGTATCCCTCAAGTTTGCTGGAGTGTTGGGAGCTGACAGGACAGCTAGCGATTCCAGACATGACGGGCATCTCGTCCAGCAGGCTGGACTGGATGTTTGTTTGCTCGTTTCATTTTAGGGCGCAAAAACAAAAGTGATCATACGCGCCTAGTCAAAACTCTAGAACACGAAGACAGATGAGTTAAAAAATGACTACACATCAATCTCAATCGACATAAGAGACAGCTAAAAACAGGGACGTGGAGAAAGGGCTATAAAATACACCAAAAAGAAACGGAGATCCGGAATTAAAAATTAAATGGCCTTCACCATATTGCTACGATGGACAAAAAGTGAAACGCAGTCGACACCTCACGTCTCGTTCGCTAAAACGGCCGATAACTCACACGGAAAACCCAAGCGGAAACGTAAATGGTTAAAAAATGCGCATTCCGTCAGGAAATGGCGGACAGTTAAAACTTGGACGCAATGTGCACAAAGTGGTGGGGCAGCGCCACTTAACAAATGGCGATGGCTAAAAAGGCAGTGCCCGATACGCAGCCTAGTTAAAATGACCTCCTCCCGGCGGGAGAGGCTTAATAAGACGGAACCTGTTCCCGTGAAGACAGGACCATTGGCAATGCCAAAGGGACACCACCTCCTGACAGACGGCAACGCAGAGATCATCGGAGGGAATATAGGAACTAGTGGGCTGAGGTACGAAGACTGCAGCTTTGGTGGCAGCATCAGCAGCTTCGTTTCCTTGGAGTCCGACATGATTAGGAACCCACGCAAACATCAAACCAAGAGTGACCAGGAGACAGTTTTCCTAGACCCGCTGCACTAAGAGGTGGGTGGGGTACAGCACACAGACTCTGAAAGGTGGTGAAAACGCAAACATCAAACCAAGAGTGACCAGGTGACAGTTTTCCTAGACCCGCTGCACTAAGAGGTGGGTGGGGTACAGCACACGGACTCTGAAAGGTGGTGATTGAGTCCGAGAAGAGGAGAAAATTAAAAAGGTCGTGTCACCGGATGTACTCGGTGGCCAGATACAGGGCGAAGAGCTCGGCTGTAGATACTGAGGTACCGAAAAACATCGGCGCCAATGACGAAGGCACACGCGACAGCACGGTCAGTCCGAGAGCCATCAGTGTACACAAAGGTACACTACTGGCCATTAAAATGGCTACACCAAGAAGAAATGCAGATGATAAATGGGTATTCGTTGGACAAATGTTTTATACTACAACTGACATGTGATTACATTTTCACGCAATTTGGGTGCATAGATCCTGAGAAATCAGTACCCAGAACAACCACCTCTAACCGTAATAACGTCCTTGATACGCCTGGGCATTGAGTCGAACAGAGCTTGGATGGAGGGTACACGTACAGCTGTCCATGCAGCTTCAACATGATTCCACAGTTCATTAACAGTAGTGACTGGCGTATTGTGACGAGCTAATTGTTCGGCCACCATTGACCAGACTTTTCAATTGGTGAGAGATCTGGAGAATGTGCTGGCCAGGGCAGCAGTCCAAAATTTTCTGTATCCAGAAAGGCCCATACAGGACCTGCAACATGCGGCCGTGCATTATCCTGCTGAAATGTAGGGTTTCGCAGGGATCGAATGAAGGGTAGAGCCACGGGTCGTAACACATCTGAAATGTAACGTCCACTGTTCGAAGTGCCGTCAACGCGAACAAGGGGTGACCGAGACGTGTAACCAATGGCACCCCATACCATCACGCCGGGTGATACGCCAGTATGGCGATGACGAATACACGCTTCCAATGTGCGTTCACCGCGATGTCGCCAAACACGGATGCGACCATCACGATGCTGTGAAGAGAACCTGGATTCATCTGAAAAAATGACGTTTTGCCATTCGTGCACCCAAGTTCGTCGTTGAATATACCATCGCAGGCGCTCCCGTCTGTGATGCAGCGTCAAGAGTAACCGCAGCCATGGTCTCCGAGCTGATGGTCCATGCTGCTGCAAACGTCGTCGAACTGTTCGTGCACATGGTTGTTTTGTAAACGTCCCCATCTATTGACTCAGGGATCGAGACGTGGCTGCACGATCCGTTACAGCCATGCGGATAAGATGTCTGTCATCTCGACTGCTAGTGATACGAGGCCGTTGGGATCCAGCACGGCGTTCCGTATTACCCTCCTGAATCCACCGATTCCATATTCTGCTAACAGTCATTGGATCTCGACCAACGCGAGCAGCAATGTCGCAATACGATAAACCGGAATCGCGTTAGGCTACAATCCAACGTTTATCAAAGTCGGAAACGTGATGGTACGCATTTCTCCTTCTTACGCTAGTCAGCACAACAACGTTTCACCAGGCAACGCCGGTCAGTTGCTGTTTGTGTATGAGAAATCGGTTGGAAACTTAGCTCATGTCAGCACGTGGTAGGTGTCACCACCGGCGCCAACCTTGTGTGAATGCTCTGAAAAGCTAATCATTTGCATATCAGAGCATCTTCTTCCTGTCGGTTAAATTTCACGTCTGTACCACGTCATCTTCGTAGTGTAGTAATTTTAATGGCCTGTAGTGTACTAAGATACCGAAAAACTTCGGCGCCAATGACGGTCCGAGAGCCATCAGTGTACAAAAAATATTATCGCGAAGTTTACCGCGAAGGCCGTGAAACTGAAGGCGATAGAGCGAGGCGTGATTAGTGTCCTTAGGAAGCGAATGAAGGCCAAGATGAACACGGGCCGCCGCACGAAGCCAAGGTGGTTAAGGGTTCATACCCACCGGGAAAGTTGCAGGTAGTATGAAGTTACGCTGCCGGAGCAAGTGCCGAAAGCGGACGCCAGGAAGTAAGAGAAGAGGGACGCACACCATACTGGCGGACAAAGGAGTCATCGAAGGATGAGGCACAGGATGAGTGGCCACTCATGGTAGACAACCGGCATGTATACCTGCTGAGGAGACAGTAGCGGCGGTAGGTCAGTGGTAGTAGCCGGCCGGAGTGGCCGCGCGGTTCTAGGCGCTACAGTCTGGAACCGATCGACCGCTACGGTCGCAGGTTCGAATCCTGCGTCGGGCATGGATGTGTGTGAGATCCTTAGGTTACTTAGGTTTAAGTAGTTCTAAGTTCTAGGATACTGATGACCTCAGAAATTAAGTCGCATAGTGCTCAGAGCCATTTGAACCATTTTTGAACAGTGGTAGTCCAGCAGATGCGGCAGGCGTAAGAGGGACGGACGTGCAGACAGATGGACAGTTCGCACGGATACCGCTGCGTCCGTCGTAAACGACGGCTCGTCCAGAGGGGAACCACTGTACTGGGCGGGGTCCTGTGGTGCGAGACATAACCCCCGCCGCTGTCTAAGACGCAGAGAGGGCCGGCCGCTAGCCGAGTGCTGGCGACGTGACGTGGTGTTGTAGGCTAGGTGCGGGGCCGCACGTGCTCCACCAGAGCGAGACGGGCCTGGCTGGCTTCCTCTCCCACGCAAGTAGGCCGGCCTGTGGCTGTGCCGATTCTGCTGTCTGCTGGTTGGGCTGTGCGGCTGGCGCGTGTCGGGTCTGCCCAACTGCAGAGAAGCCAGAGCGGGCCAGCGGGCTAGCGGCCGGCTCTAGCGGCGCTCCAAGCCAGTCTCGCAACGACTGGCGCAGTGCCATTTCCAAGTCCTGCTGTCGAATTTGTCTCTTGTTAGCTGAGTTATATTTAGTCAGGATCGAGAATAATTAAAAAATGTTCTCGCTTCCAGATTCAGCTGAAGCGTTATTCTCAGCTCTCGCCGAAACTGCAGCTCGTTTTATAACTGGATGAGTTAGTCGGCTTACATGTTGGAGGGCAAGGCCTTACCACTCCCAACACGAGCAGACGCTCTGATTCCAGAATGAGATTTTCACTCTGCAACGGAGTGTGCGCTGATATGAAACTTCCTGGCAGATTAAAACTGCGCACACTCCGCTGCAGAGTGAAAATCTCATTCTGGAAACATCCCCCAGGCTGTGGCTAAGCCATGTCTCCGTAGTATGCTTTCTTCCAGGAGTGCTAGTTCTCGCAAGGTTCGCAGGAGAGCTTCTGTAAAGTTTGGAAGGTAGGAGACGAGATACTGGCAAAAGTAAAGCTGTGAGGACCGGGCGTGAGTTGTGCTTCGGTAACTCAGATGGTAGAGCACTTGCCCGCGAAAGGCAAAGGTCCCGAGTTCGAGTCTCGGTCGGGCACACAGTTTTAATCTGCCAGGAAGTTTCAGACACTCTGATGTTCAGTGTAACTCCAATACTGAGCGCAGCTTTACCTTAGACACCAGTAACGGTACACACATCATAATACTCGCATTCCAATTTATGTTGCTCTTGTTCGTAATGTTGTGTGCATCTTACAATCGTATCAGTCGAAGTTATTAACTCTGACGAAAAAAAAGGAACACTTCGTAACTAACATTTATGTACTAAATGAAAAAAAAATCTGAAACTAGCAAGGAATACATTTTGTTTCATTAATATTATACGAGGGTAAGTCAATCATTATCCGCAATTTAGTTATATTTTTGTTTATTTTGGTAGTACTGTCGTTTTACGGTGATGGCGCATGCTTTGTTTATTTGTTGTTATATCTTTGCAATTTTCAAGCAGTTATTTTAGTTTCGTTACCGCTGCCGTGCTGTTAATCATGGCTGCTCCGCTGTCTATTTGCACCAAAGAAGAGCAACGTTCAGTGATCCGTTTTTTTCTGGTTGGAAGACATATCATGGGCCGAAATTCATCAAAGACTTTCGGTACAGTGCGGGAACAGTGTTTTGTCACAACGGAGTGTCTACGAATGAACTGAAAAATTCTGAAATGGTTGCACAAGTGCTAGGCACGATGAAGGAGCCGGACGACCGTGTACCGCCACAAATGAAGAAACCATTGAGCGTTCACGTGAAATGGTTCTCTTAGACAGACGATTAACTATCTGCAAAAAACATTTGGATCGTTATGTCAACGAAGCGGACAACTTCTTAGACAGGATCATTACTAATGACGAAACATGGAAACATCCAAATTCACCATGCAAGAAAATGTTTAAGACCCAGCCGTCCGAAGGGAAACTGATGCTTACAATTTTTTGGGACGCACAAGGTCCAATACTGGAACATTATGGGGAAAGGGGCTAACAATTAACAGTGTGCGTTACAGTGAGATGCTTACTGCCAGGCTAAGGTCTACAATTCGAAGCAAATGCCAAGGATTACTGTCAAAAGGTGTTGTGTTGTTGCAAGACAATGCCCGTCCGCATACTGCTGCCCACACTGCTGAAACGCTCCAGAAACTCAAATTTGAAGTACTGGATCATCCTCCATATAGTCCCGATCTTGCCCCTTCTGACTATCACTTGTTTGGTCCACTCATTCAGTCATTAAGGGGCCTTCTATTTGCCTCGGACGAAGCAGTGAAAGAAGCGGTGCATTGCTGGCTCGCAGATCAGCCAAGAATGAGGGCATCAGGAAGCTTGTACAACGATGGACCAAGTGCGATGAAATGCAAGGTGACTATATCGAAAAATGATGTTCTTGTAAGTTTCCTATTTGATTACAATAAAATTTTATAACTACTTTGCCGATAATAATTGACTTACCCTCTCATTTGAATACACGCTAAAATTTATGTTGTTCCTTCGTTATACGAGGACAATATTGCTTTCCGTCATCAGTCACCTGACTTACTTGATGGGGCCCGCTTCGATTTTGTCTCCTCTGTCTGTCTCTTCATCTCAGTCTACTTCCTAGGCTCACCTTCATCAATTACGTATTCCAAAGTCTGCCATCTACTGTATGACTTGGTATTATTCCCTGATATCTCACCACATGTCCTATCAGCCTGACCCTTGTAGTCAGTTTACTACACACTCTGCTATTCTGTGGAGGACCTCCTCATTCCTTGCCTTCTTCGCAGCTGTCGCTTTTGCCTGGGTGACTGTTTGCGTTCTCCATATCCCCCACCAATCATTTCTGTCCATGGCTTTCGTGGACCATTCTTCTTTTCTCAGGCCCTTCGTCTCCCCGTCAATCGACTTCCAGCAACCTTCTGTGACACCAGTTCAGTCATTTAGATTTCGTTGTTTTCCGGTTCTGACGTCGGATGGAGACACCCAACACCGAGACTTCACGACGTCAGTGAAACTAATGTACAAAGTACACACTCAAACACCAACCGCCATGTACATGATTCCTCTAATTAAAGTGGCCAGTCTGGACACTGGTTCTCGCCTCCCTCCACGCTGGTCTACTCAGTGCAGTTTTTTCTTTACCTGCACAACTATTCCGGCACATTTAAACTATAACCAGACTGCCGTACTCAGTCCTTGACCAGTCTCTACAGTCCCCACTCCCCGATGGTTCTCCCTGCCAGCAGTTTTGGTGTTCCTTGATGGTTCACGATGTTACCTGTTAATCTATTCGTTCAGTAACTCAAATTCTGTCACGAATTCCTTGTCCCACAAATTCAGTTCAGCTCCTTTTCGTTAGATATCAGATCTACCCACAAAAACTTCGACAGTGTTCTGTAACACTGCATGTGAAGAGCTTCTTATTCTTTTCTTACATGTGCTACTTATTTTCCACGTTTCTGTTCCATGTCAGGATAGCCGCCCGGAGTGGCCGAGCGGTTCTAGGCGCTACAGTCTTGAACCGCGCGACCGCTCCGGTCGCAGGTTCGAATCCTGCCTCGGACATGGATGTGTGTGATGTCCTTAGGTTAGTTAGGTTTAAGTTGTTCTAAGTTCTAGGGGACTGATGGCGTCGGAAGTTAAGTCCCACAGTGCTCAGAGCCATTTGAACCATGTCAGGCTACATTCCAGATAAAGACTTCCCAAGAAGACTTCCTAACACTTGAATTTCTATTCGATGTTAAACGAGTGAATAGTCGAGCCGAGTGCTGGGTAATTTATGTGTGGGCAGGATATAAGAAGGAGGAGGGAGAGGGGGAGGGGGCAAGGCGCGTGCCTCTGACACAGACAACCCTGCGTCCACTGCCGGCGCTGCCGCTTCAACGCGGCCACGCGATCCTCAGAAACCAGGGCTGGGTGGAGGCAGTAAGGGGAGCGTAGTATCGATAAATTGCGGGGCCCCTGTTCAACACTGCGTACTCATATGTTTCTAATGATTACTTTACTTCCATACAATAGGTAAAAGTAACAGATTACAAAATTTTATTTCAGTAATCTAAGAACCAACAGATGTTATGCACCCTGACTGCTGAACCATTATCTCAGCAACGTAATCACAACTCAGGACGCTACATCTGCAGCTGACTCTTCTCACCTCCATTCACACAGCAAGGAGGAATAGCTGTTTAGGAATAACAAATGCTTTTTCGGCGAACAGAAATATTTTCGGACCACTATCTGGTTAGCCTGTGTATATACTTACACTGAAACTGACGAATCGACCAGGGTGCCCTCACTCTTGTTTTCACTCAGGGTAAGGTGGGAAAACTGTGCCAGTTTTTTTTACCATGACTCGAACCTCTGGTAAGCGTAAGTGAAAGCTGCAAGCAATTACTAATGCAGGCTGTCTCGGGACTGATGAGTTAAAATATCTTATGTTAAAAAGGAAAATGTCTCGTATTATGAACTCATAAAGCTTCGAGCTGTGGACAGACAGGCCGGCCGGAGTGGCCAAGCGGTTCTAGGCGCTTCAGTCTGGAACCGCGCGACCGCTATGGTCGCGGGTTCGAATCCTGCCTCGGGCATGGATGTGTTTGATGTCTTTAGGTTAGTTAGGTTTAAGTAGTTCTAAGTCTAGGGGACTGATGACCTCAGATGTTAAGTACCATAGTGCTTAGAGCCATTTGAACTATTTTTTGTGGACAGACAAAGTTTCTCGATACACTTCATAGTTACGCACCACACATTAAAATATCGCGCCGCTGTGATTGGGAAGTACTAATGCATTTTGTGCTTAGTGGTGAGAGCTGCAATTTACACTACGACATTCACAATACAGAATGGGAACAGAGGCGTACGTGAACGGGTTATACATAGAAACGTACATGACAACTGCACACAAGTGCTTTGTAACGTGGTAGAGAAACACACTCTAAACATTCATTGTACCTAAACTCGAAAGCAGTGGAAGGAACATGAACGACGCTAATTTAAAAGTGTAGATGGCGGAGTCTGGAATAGTTGTGGTTGTCCTGCCCTTTCGCCGAGCGGCCTGTGTCGTTTGGTGCGACCATATTTCGACATAACGATTTTTAGCCGTGCTTTATTACCATTGTAAGGCAAACAATCTCCGTCAGAAATATTGCGACGCAAGTTCGTTACAAAGCACAGCATCTCATAATGGAACACAACATGCAAATAAAACTTTCGTGCTAATTTGTACAACTTAAAACATGTATTCGATATGTGATCAAGGAGTGTGACTGAATAAGATTTAAAATGTTTATTTGACGCACTGGGCTTGCTACACGTCTTAAGATTATGACGTGTGAGCCTTTGTTTGTAAAATGATCGTTGCATCACTGCACGACTTAATAGAAGATCATATAATATCTTTCTTCCCGATGCAGTTTCCATCTACACTGCATTAAGGAGTGAAATGACAGATCAACCAAAAATTGTCATGTCGTCTTGTAACCCGGTTCCGCTGCGTTTGCTTCAGTTTGCTGCTTTTAGCACATTTTTCGTAATATTTGAAAGAAGTGTGGTTGAAATTTTCCGCGTTTGCAATTACATTTGAAAATGACGACTCAGTGCGTCGCAACTAGAGACGTAACCTTTTAAACATTTTATTGTTTTAGTGACTGTGGCTTGACGACCCTTTGTGGTGTCAAATAAACATATTAAAATTAAAATACTATTTAACGAAATATATTTGCATCGAATGTATTCTTCGAGCGTTATAAATTTATGATTTATTATTTCCAGTGCTTCGAAAATACTGCACAATCATGCCCAGATAATCCTAAACTGTACAGAATATGCGTAAGGCATTTCTCTAAGTACAAAAAATCGTTTCTAAGTAGCTATGCTATATACAGGTATGCGGATTATTGCAAATGGTACCGGAGTTTCTAAAGTTTTTTGTGGATGCGTTTTCACGTACCAATGCTCTACTTTCCAGATGTTAGCTCAGCTGACGAAGTTTTGATGGGTACACTTGTACATGTTCTCTGACAGCATCTGGTTTCTTCCCTGCCTGTCTTGTGGCGGGACGCGTAGTTCAGTAGCGCTGTAGTCACAGTGGCGTCTGTTCAGGAGAAAGTGGAGCGTGTTCTGTGGTTCCGTGAAACGCGGGGTCGGCTATTAGACTTCAGCGACAGTGCCAAAGTGCGTGCGACTGTGAGATCCGCCGTAGGTGGGCGAGTGTCAAAGGATGGTGTGAAAAGTTTAAAGAGATTGGGAGTGTTGGTGAGAGGGAAGAAGTTGTAGACTTGGAGTGAGTGGAGTGGCGACTCTGTTGACACCTTGCACCTACCTCTTTCGCCAGTCGTAAGTTCTCTCGGCTCTTTTTCGTGAGGTTTCATTGGAGATCAAGTGTTCAGTTCGCCATTTCCTGAGGTCAAAACTCTTGTTGTCGTTGTGGTCTTCAGTCCAGAGACTGGACTGATGCAGCTCTCGATGCTACTATATCCTGTGCAAGCCTCTTCATCTCCGAGTAACTACTGCAACCTATATACTTCTGAATCAGCTTAGTGTATTCATCTCTTGGTCCCCCTTTACCATTTTTACCCTCCACACTTCCCTCCAGTACTAAACTGGTGATCCCTTGATGTGTCCTGCCAGCCGATCCCTTTTTCTAGTCAAGCTGTGCCACAAATTCCTCTTCTCCCCAATTATATTCAGTACCTCCTCACTAGTTGCGTGATCTACCCATCTAATCTTAGAATTCTTCTGTAGCACCACATTTCCAAAGCTTCTATTCTTTTTTTGTCTACACTGCTTATCATCCTTGTTTCACGTCCATAAAGGGCTACACTCCATACGCATACTTTCAGAAACGACTTCCTGACACTTAAGTCTATACTCAATGTTAATAAATTTCTCCTCTTCAGAAACGCTTTACTTGCCATCGCCAGTCTACATTTACTATCATTCCTACTTCGACCATCGTCAGTTATTTTGCTCCCCAAATAGCAAAACTCGTGTACAAATTTAAGTGTCTCATTTCTTAATCTAATTCCCTGAGCATCGCCTAACTTAATTCAACGACTTTCCATTATCCTCGTTTTACTTTTGTTGGGTTCATCTTATAGACTCCTTCGAAGACACTGTCCATTCCGTTCAAGTAGTCTTCCAAGTCTTTGCTGTCTCCGACAGAATTACATTGTCACCGGCAAACCTCAAAGCTTTTATTTCTTCTCCCTGGATTCTAATTCTTGCTCTAAATTTTTCTTTGGTTTCCATTACTGCAGCATGATCAATATACAGATTGAATAACATCAGAGATAGGCTACAACCCTTTCACACTCCCTTCTCAACCATTGCTCCTCTTTCATGCCCCTCGACTCTTATAACTGCCACCTGATTTCTGTACAAATTGTAAATAGCCTTTCGCTCGCTCTATTTTACTCTTACTACGTTCAGAATTTGAAATAGAGTATTCCAGTCACTGTTGACAAAAGCTTCCTCTAAGTCTACAAACGCTGTAAACGTAGGTTTGCCTTTCCTTAACCTAGTTTCTAAGATAAGTCGTAGGGTCAGTATTGCCTCGCGCTTTCCAACGTTTCTACGGAATCCAAACTGATCTTCCGCAAGGTCAGCTTCTACCAGTTTTGCCATTCCTCTGTAAAGATTTCGTGTTAGTATTCTGCAACTGTGACTTGTTAAACATTCCTTTTTTTAAAAAAAGAATGCAAACTCTGTAGAGTTGGCGACGGAAGAGATGCTGAAAAAAAGGCGGAGAGTATCTAGAATGAAATTTTCACTCTACAGCTGAGTGTGCGTTGATATGAAACTTCCTGGCAGATTAAAACTGTGTGAAGGACCGAGACTCGAACTCGGGAACTTTGCCTTTCGCGGGCAAGTGCTCTACCAACTTAGCCATCCAAGCACGACTCACGCCCCGTCCTCACAGCTTTATATCCGCCAGCGCGTCGTCTCAAACCTTCCAAACTTCACAGAAGGCAAAGTTCCCGAGTTCGAGTCTCGGTCCAGCACACAGTTTTAATCTGCCAGGAAGTTTCAGGCGGAGAGTAGCTCAGTTTAATACAGGATAGCAATTACATGCGAGTCTTATCAATGGTCCCATTTTACCCTACACTTTTGATCGAACTTCTGAGTCTCACTTATTACTTTCACTGCTTCTTCGATGTACATGTTGAACACTAGACAGGAAAGACTGCCTGAGGTAAGTTTTAATCCTAGCAAATCATTCTTGACTTTTCTAGTACCAGACCGGAAAGGAATGAAGACAAACCTTCGCGCCGGCCGTTGTGGGCGAGCGGTTCTAGGCACTTCAGTCTGGAACCGCGCGACCGCTACGGTAGCAGGTTCAAATCCTGCCTCGGGCATGGATGTGTGTGATGTCCTTAGGTTAGTTAGGTTGAAGTAGTTCTAAGTCTAGAGGACTGATGACCTCAGATGTTAAGTCCCATAGTGGTCAGAGCCATTTGAGCCATAAACCATCGCCTTGACTAACGCCTGTTATCATTTCAAACTAACGGGAGATATCGCCCATCAATTTTGTGGCAGCTACTCGTCTTATTGTCCACACACCACGGCAGTGTGGGTTCGATCAAATGGTTTATGCGACTCTATTGAAAGCTTTCATTGCTAAATACACTACTGGCCACTAAAATTGCTACCCCACGAAGATGACGTGCTACAGACGCGAAATTTAACCGAAGGGAAGAAGATGCTGTGATATGCAAATGATTAGCTTTTTCAGAGCATTCACACAAGGTTGGCGCCGGTGGCAACACCTACAACGTGCTGACATGAGGAAAGTTTCCAACCAATTTTTCATACACAAACAGCATTTGACCGGCGTTGCCAGGTGAAACGTTGTTGTGATGCCTCGTGTAAGGAGGAGAAATGCGTACCATCACGTTTCCGCCTTTGATAAAGGTCGGATTGTAGCCTATCGCGATTGCGGTTTATCGTAACGCGACATTGCTGCTCGCGTTGGTCGAGATCCAATGACTGTTAGCAGAATATGGAATCTGTGGGTTCAGGAGGCTAATACGGAACGCCGTGCTGGATCCCAAAGGCCTCGTATCACTAGCAGTCGAGATGACAGGCATCTTATCCGCATGGCTGTAACGAATCGTGCAGCCACGTCTCGATCCTTGAGTCAAAAGATGGGGACGTTTGCAAGAGAACAACCATCTGCACCAACAGTTCGAAGACGTTTGCAGCAGCATGGACTATCAGCTCGGAGACCATGGCTGCTGTTACTCTTGACGCTGCATCACAGACGGGAGCGCCTGCGATGGTGTACTCAACGACGAACCTGGGTGCACGAATGGCAAAACGTCGTTTTTTCGGATGAATCCAGGTTCTGTTTACAACATCATGACGATCGCATCTGTGTTTGGCGACATCGCGGTGAACGCACATTGGAAGCGTGTATTCGTCATCGCCATACTGGCGTATCACCCGGCGTGATTGTATGGGGTGCCACTGGTTACACGTCTCGGTCACCTCTTGTTCGCATTGACGGCACTTCGAACAGTGGACGTTACATGTCAGATGTGTTACGACTCGTGGCTCTACTCTTCCTTCGATCCCTACGAAACCCTACATTTCAGCTGGATAATGCACGACCGCATGTTGCAGGTCCTGTACGGGCCTTTCTTGATACAGGAAATGTTCGACTGCTGTCCTGGCCAGCACATTCTCCAGATCTCTCACCAATTGAAAACGTCTGGTCAATGGTGGCCGTGCAACTGGCTCTTCAACATACGCCAGTCACTAGTCTTGATGAACTGTGGTATCGTGTTGAAGCTGCAAGGGCAGCTGTACCTGTACACGCCATCCAAGCTCTGTTTGACTCAATGCCCAGGCGTATCAAGGCCGTTATCACGGCCAGAGGTTGTTGTTCTGAGTACTGATTTCTCGGGATCTATGTAGCCAAATTGCGTGAAAATGTAATCACATGTCAGTTGTAGTATAATATTTTTGCCCAACGAGTACCCGTTTATCATCTGGTTTCTTCTTGGTGTAGCAATTTTACTGGCCAGTAGTGTAATTCGTAACACTTGGCTGAAGCACTGACGTAAACTGCAGCCGGACCTCTATTTGAATGTTACAAACAAAACAGTCCGTCTAAAGCGCCGCATCGAGGCAGTCTTGGGCCAGGAGACCGCAGCGACGGCGGTGTAAAGTGCGTGGCTACAAAGTGAAAATAGTGCGCGGCCTCTAGCGGGGAACGGTACGGAGAATTTGGCACGCCCGCGACACCGTGGCCCTGGGCGACCCAGAAAACCGGCAGAGCGGCTCTATGTGGACTAGCGAACCTCTACGGAGGCAGCTGGTAGGCACTGACCCGCTTTCCGCGCCGGCCCCGCTCGCAGAACGGGCTCCGCCATAGCGCAGCTGCCGGCCGGGGGACTGGGAGGCGCCGTAGCGTCGGCAGGGGCGGCGTGTAGCGGCGCGGGGGCGGCTGTAGGAGCGGGAACCTAGCCGGCAGCACAAAATAATAGCACAGAGTCTCTCCCCGATCACAGAAATTTATTTCTAAGGAACTGCGCCAAATGCACCTATGTCGCTTGCTGCAAATAGCGCCACCTAACCCGTAAAGTTTTATACGAATACACTTCCACGTGAGCTCCGTTAGTTAGGTTTAAGTAGTTCTAAGTGACTGATGACTTCAGATGTTAAATTCCATAGTGCTCAGAGCCATTTGATCCATTTGAACCAGGGATCGAACCCAGATGTCCTGCTTACTAGGAAGGTGTATTAGCCACTTAAGCACGGCGCAAAGCTGTCTATAGGGGAACTGCAGTGATTAATCTTGCACGCCTCCCTCCTCTGTTCAAATTTTCGCTGCCGCCCCAGTCTACTTTAAATTTCCCCTTACCTCTTTCAGATTGGATCGCCCATTTACGTTCGTTGCTCAGGTGCTATTCCAGAACATGGAGAGCCTCGGCAATTCTTTTCGCGTGTAAGGTGGAATTGAAAACAGACTGGGGTGGCAGCGAAAATTTGGATCGAGGAACGAGGCGTGCCGGGGTAATCCATGCAGATTGGTGAACCGGTGTACAAATGTGGCTTAGTGGCTAACGCACCTGCCTCAGAAGCAGGACACCTCGGTTCGATTACTGGCCTTGGTACAAATGTTGCCTCGCCACTTCAGTCTGTATACATAAAATCGAGTAGAAAGACTTTTACCACGCAGCTAAACTTCCACAGTCGGGCTCTCCCTGGCAGTAATGTTATATCGTCTCCTCATTCCATTTCTTGCCCTGTACACCTCCCCCTACCAGCACAGATGTCATTCCCCGACCTCTTGACAAACGTCCTATATTGTTGTACCTTAACGTAATCAGCGTTTTGCACATCTTTCCCTCGTCGTCCATTCTGCGGAGAATCTCCTCACTTCTTACCAGTCCACTCAGTTTCCAGCAGACTTCTGGACACCACATCTGTAACGCTTCGATTAAATTCTTTTCCGCTTTTCCCACAGCGCATGATTCGCTTTCAGCACAATGATGTGCTCCAGGCATATTGTCTCAGAAATTTTGTTTGATACTAGTGTATCAATGGTAATATCCTTTTAGAAACGAATTCCCTTCCCGCCTGTGCCAGACTCCTTCCTATGTTCTTCTTGGTTCGTTCGTCATACTTTGCATTACTTCCATTCAAGAAAGGAAATAGGAGTAACCCATTTTATTACAGACCCATATCATTGACCTCAATATGCAGTAGGATTTTGGAGCATATACTGTACTCTAACATTATGAATGACCTTGAAGAAAATGACTTATTGATACATAAACAACACGGATTCAGAAAATATCGTTGTGCAACACAGCTAGCCCTTTATTCCCATGAAGTAATGAGTGCTGTCGACAAGGGATCTCAGATCGATTCCATATTCCTAGATTTCTAGTAGGCTTTCGATTCAGTTCCTCACAAGCGACTATTAATCAAATTGCGTCCATATGAAGTATCGTCTAAGATGTGTGACTGGATTTGTGATTTCCTCTCAGAGAGGTCACAGTTCGTAGTGATACACGGTAAATCATCGAGCAGAACAGAAGTGATATCTGGCGTTCCATAAGGTAGTGTCTTAGCCCCTCTGCTGTTCCTGATTTACATAAATGATCTAACTGATAATCTGAGCAGCTCCCTTAGATTGTTTGCAGATGACGCTGTAATTTACCGTCTAGTAAAATCATCGGTCGATCGATTCCAGTTACAGAATGATCCAAAGAGAATTTCTGTGTGGTGCGAAAAGTGGCAACTGGCACTAAGCAAAGAAAAGTGCGAGGTCATCGACATGGGTACTAAAAGATATCCGATAAATTTAGGGTATACGATAAATCTTACAAATTTAAGGGCTGTCAATTAGACTAAATACCTATTAATTACAATTACGTGGAAATTAAATTGGGAAGACCACATAGATAATATTGTGGGGAAGGCGAAACAAAGACTGCGCTTTGTTGGCAGAACAAACCCACTAAAGAGACAGCCTACATAACACTTGTCCGTCCTCTGCTGGAATATTGCTGCGCGGTGTGTCATCCTTACCAGGTAGGATTGACGGAGGACATCGAAAAAGTGCAAGGAAGGGCAGCTCGTTTCGTGTTATAGCGCAATAGAGGTGAGAGTGATATGATACGCGAGTTGGGGGGCAGTCACTGAAACAAAGGCGGTTTTCTTTACGGCGAGATCTATTTATGAAATTTCAGTCACCAAATTTCTCTTCCGAAAGCGAAAATATTTTGTTGACACCCACCTACGTAGGAAGAAATGATCATCATAATAAAATAAGAGAAATCAGAGCTCGAACGGAAAGATTTAGGTGTTCCTTTTTCCCATGCGCCTTTCGAGAGTGGAATGGTAGAGAAGTAGTATGAAAATGGTTCGATGAACCCTCTGCCAGGGAATTAAGTGTGAATTGCAGAGTAACCATGTAGATGTAGAAGATATCAGAGTTTTATCTCTTCTTCTACTACATCATGATGTTCATTTTATCGCTAATCTCATTTCTCCTCACAACCTTTGTCTTTTATTAGTTTGCTGCAGTTCACTTCATGTCCTTATTCCATTCAGAAAGGCCTCTAATTCTTTCTTAGAGGATAGTAATAGCAAGCATGGTAGCTCGGGCAAAGAGAGTATTCCTAACCATCAGAAGTCAACCCCTAGCTCTTAACTTGAGGAAGGAATTTCTGAGAGTGCATGTCTTGAGCAGAGTACCGTGTGGAAGTGGATCACGGATTACAAAAAAAAAAAAAAAAAAGGAAAGAATATTAGCAAAACGTTTGAGGCATGATTCTCCCAGAAGGACGTACAAAATTAAGGGGACTGATATAACAAATGACGTGGTTCTCCGCAAAGTCGGCGAGGAAAGTATGCAAAACACTATCTGCAAAGGAGGCAATGATAAGATATGTTTTCAGACATGACGTGTAACTTCCCTCGTCCTAGAGGGAACCGTAGAGGGCAAAATTGTCTGTGAATCAGGGACTGGAAGATATACGACAAGCCATGGACGGCGATGCTTGAAAGTGATGCTCTGTGATGAACAGACCACAACAAGAAAGAAAGAAAGAAGTACATGGCAGAAAGAAGTACTTCGAATAAATATGAAAACAACTACTAAACGAATAGATATTAAAAGCTACGCCTTAGCCAATGATCTACCGATAATGACCAGGAGCACTACTGAAGCCAGATACGCTCTATAGAAGATTCATATCACTGTCACAACTATCCTTCACATTTCTTAAGAGAAAAGAAAGTACATGGAGCCGATTCACGCAATGGCAATGCCACACACTTTAAGCACTTGAAGCCCTTACATGAAATTATCGGCAACAATGGCACTGATGGCACATTACATCTGCGTAAAGTTTACACCATTTTTCATTATATCTATAACAAAAAAATGCCGTTCCACCAAATCCAAAATTCACTGCAGACAGTCTTTCTTCCAGAAACACAGTACAGTTGTTGACATCGTCGTTTGTAAATTTGAACTCTGCAGCATCTCTTTCTGATATTGAGAGTCTTGCAAAATATGAAAACCGATGGAAGTTAACCTCTTTTCGACTCAGAGCTTTGCGGCATATGTAAATTGACTCACTGTTCAGCTGATCTTACAGACCATAGAAGGATGTTCATTTTTATCGGACGAACGGCTGAAAACTAAACTAGTCATTTTCTTCAGATATCAAGACTTCCGGATCGTGAGTGGGACTGTTAACCTCATTTTGTTAATAGCTCGCATCGGTCTGGAAACAACGCTTTCAGAAATTTGTAACCTTTCCACATGGGTAAGACTCACAGTGGGCTGAGGGCTGCTGCTCTACTCTGATTGGAACTAGGGTGAGTGAATTGACAACACTCATGGTAGTAAAAAATAAAACATATCCAATTTCCATGAATAGGTTACTGACTTGTGTGCTTGAAAGAAAACCTGAAAAATGGATTTTGTGTACTATAATACGACTTAGGTAGGCTTCTTGATCATGTATAGCTGTAACTAATGTTACTTTTAGCGAATGTATTGAGTGTGTTTCATAGAAAGTTTGCAATAATTCTAACTTTTGTGGACAACAGTGAATCAGCAAGTTTCCTTTAATTTAAGTCTATGGTCACAAACTTTTTGTTAACAGGTTGCCTGTTTCAGTCTATAATGACCATCATCAGATCTGTTTTATAAAAACAAAGACCTAATGTACTGCAGCCATACTGGCATCGACAAATGTTAAATGCAAAATCAGCACCAGCATCGTCAAATATATATAAATAGCATCATATGCACGAGTCATGTTGTCAGTAGCAGTACTCAATGTCGCTGCTTGTGGGTCTATGAACAGTTACCAGTCCAGTCGTCGGATCGTGGATTCTTTCTCAAGGTACTCAGACTCTCAAATGGTTCAAATGGCTCCGAACACTATGGGATGGGCAGTTGAAGACCCATAATTTTAAGAACGACACAATTATAATAAATTTTCAACAGGCAGAAGGCCCACAGCTTTATCTTGAAATAAAGTAATACTTGATAAGTAAGAACCTTGAAACTTGAAGCGGCTGAAGGTCAATGCTTTTAAAAGCAATACACTACAATAAATTTTCAACAGGCCCACAGCTTTATCTTCAAAAAGGTAAAACTTGCCCAATTTATAAAACTTACTTTTAAAACGGCTGAAGGCCTTTGATTTTAAAAACACAAGTATACAAATCCCAACCATCGGCTATGAGCCATTACAAATACAGAATTAAACGCCAATAAGAAAGGCAGTATAGGCAACGGCGCTCAGAAGTTTCCAGGGGGCTCGGTCTGCCTTTGAAATCTTACGTTCGCTTAGGTGAGACAAGAAGTCTGCCCAAGTATACTTGATCCGCCGGAAACACAATCAAGAGACAGTCACGGATCGACTGACAAGACGACTTGCTAACCACCGACCAATATATGAGGAGTCCAAAGCCAAAATGTTAAGGACACAGCCGCCCACAACCAAATATACATTAAGCTATCAAAAACTACACACCATGTTGGACAGCGACAACAGGTGAGGAAAGGAAGCTGCTTGAATTTACGTCAGCGACCAGGTCAGGTAACCGGAACACTAACGGCGACAAGGCAGAAAATTCCGCTGGTGCACTTGAATTTCAATTCGACAAATGTAGTTAGTTCCACCAAACAGCAGCTAAATCTTCACCAACACGAACACTCGCTGTTGCCCCCAGGAATACCACCAACAGCGAACCACCAACCAACAGGACAATGTGACCAGACGTGGCTTCGGTATTTAAATCACCACTCAACTTTCATGTCCTGTGTCGGTGAGCCACGAACCTTGCAGCACTCGGAACAGCCCCCACACACTCCGACACTGCATAGAGACCACCAGCAGGCCCAGCCGACTGCGCCGCTCGGAAACTTGCTTGCTGATCCGTTCCAACCGACCGACTGGCTGCACACCGCCAAGCCGGAACCAGACCAAAGATGGCACACGGTGCAAATATCGATACACACCACTGCTGCCACACGTAGAAAGAGGAGGAACGACGGCATAACCGCAATAACCGCGGGAAACCAAACACAGAGTAACAGCCAAGTTTTAAAGCAATCCATAAGCCGGGGTCACCACGGCTCAACCTCTGTATCAACGGGAAAGCTCCAAAGTGTCTACAAGGAATGGAAAATCAATTCCAACCATCTATCAAGGTGTACGAAAAGTGGTCCTAAAAACATTTTCACCTACAGGAGCAACAGATGTGTGTCATATATTGTCTCTAACAACCGGCTTCAAGCCCGGCAGCAGTTGCTGCTGTTCCATGCCAACCAGTTTCGCGGGGAACACTGCGGAGGGAAATGCGTGACGCAATGCACATTTGGTTTGTCGTGAGTGGCAAAAAATACTTAAAATGGCTCTAAGCGCTATGTGACTTAACATCTGAGGTCATCGGTCCCCGAGAGTTAGAATTACTTAAGCCTAACTAACCTAAGGCGCACACATCCATGCCCGAGGCAGGATTAGAACCTGCGAGAGTAGCAGCAACGTCGTTCTGGACTGAGGCGCATAGAACCGCGTTGCCACAGCAGCTGGCGGTACGTGGCAAGAGGCCGCACATCAAGCTGCTCGCCGCCAGAGGACCACACAACACAGAAACTGGACAACAGCTGACTATGTGGTCCGATGAGTCGCCGTTTTACAGACGAATGAGGCGTTCTATCTGCAGTGTGCGGACGGAGTGTTCCAGAATGGAGACGGTCAGGGCGCACCAAACCGACTTCCCGCGCAGACTGCTGAAGAAACGGCGTGACGTCGTTAGGAATACGGAAAGCGAGAAGCGACAACACTACACGTGCACTGTTAATACAAGTAATTCCCAATCTCTCCGTTGAAATAAGTAGAATGCAGTTCCTCTTTAGCTGTTCTTGTTGCTGGCCGATTGTAGTACTGCGAGCAGAAGTAGAGATCGTTTGTGCTACTGCCGAATGCAAAAATGCTTCAAGTAAAACTGTGGATGTCACTTATCGTCATTTCCGAAAGGCACAGAGAAACAGCGCAAATGGGTGTCACGCTGTAAAACAGCTGTTCCTGTTAACGTGAATAATTCAAGGAATGTTCAGATTATTTCCTACCAAAAGATCATGAATGGGACTTTGAAAATGACCTTCTGGTGTTGTCTTTGAGAAGAAAATTACAGGGTGACGTAGCAAAAAATTCCAGATTGTCATGGAGATGCTTTCAAGCTAGTCATGTTCAAATGTGTGTGAATTCCTAAGGGATCAAAGTGCTGAGATCATCGGTTCCTAGACTTACACACTACTTAAACTAACTTATGCTAAGAGCAACACACGCATCCATGCCCGAGAGAGGACTCGAACCTACGGTGGGACGGGTCGCGCAATCCGTGACATGGCGCCTCAAATCGCACGGCCACTCCGCGCGGCGCTCAAGCTAGTCGCAAGTACCAGCACGAACAACGTACAGTAACTGCCAGATATTCATTTTCTTTAGAAAATTATTATGCATAGATTTCTTTTCTTAAAAGGTAACACTAGCAAGAGATCATCGATGTGAAAAGAGAAGACTACAAAAGACCGCGCTATCTACAGGGTGATCAAAAAGTCAGTATAAATTTGAAAACTTAATAAAGCACGGTATAATGTAGATAGAGAGGTAAAATAGACACACATGCTTGGAATGGCATGGGATTTTACTAGAACAAAAAAAAAAAAAAACAAAGTTCACAAAATGTTCGACAGATGGCGCTGGACAGCAAAACGTCAGTGACTGCGCATGACAATCGTGTATAAAAGGAGCTGTAATGAGAGAGAGAACTCCTCTTCAAGTTCCAAACCTTCGCCCTTCCCATTAACTACGTCCGTCTGATCGGCTCCTTTCTCTCCCGCCGTCCTTCCTATGTCACCATCCATAACACAGATTCCTACACCTTTTTCCCCTCCGCCGGTGTGCCCCAAGGCTCCGTCCTCTACCCCCTTCTGTACCTTTTGTATACGGCGGACATGCCGCCGCCGTCACCCCCCCGTCCACCTTCTCCAGTTTGCCGATGACACCACCTTCCTTGCCCTTGCCCCCACCCTGCAGCGCTCCCAACACCTTCTCCAATCCCACCTTGACCGGTTCACCGCTTGGTGCAACCAGTGGTTGCTCAAGGTCAATCCCTCCAAAACCCAGGCGTCATTGTAGGCAGAACCACCCCTTCCTTCCGCCTCCTTGATTTCTATCTCACCATCTATGGCCGTCCTATCGCCCTCACTCCCACCCTTAAGTACCTTGGCGTCACCCTCGACCGTCGCCTCTCCTGGACTCCCCATCTCCGGACCATCCAAGCCAAGGCACGCTCCCGACTCCGGCTCCTCAAGCTCCTTTCCGGCCGTACGTGGGGTCTGGACCCCTCCACCGTCCTCCACACCTATAAATCCCTCATCCGCCCTATCCTTTGTTACGCCCATCCGGCTTGGATCTCCGCCCCCCTACCTTTTATAAATCCCTCCAAATCCTTGATCGCCATGCTGTCCAACTCACCTATCGCAACCACCTCCCCTCCCCCATGCGGATCCTGTACGATCTCATCCCCTTCCTCCACCTCCTCCTTTTCCTTGAAAGGATACAGATCCTGTACACCTCACGCAAACTCGATCCTCCTCACCTGCTAGTCTCCCCAATCCTCTCCCACCCCCACCCGCTGCCGCGCCTGTATTCCCACATCCCACCCGGTCTCCATCTCTCCACCCTCCTTACCCTCTCCCAAGGTGGCTTCCGTCAGTTCCCCCTCCCTGATGATGTCCTCCTCCCCTCCATCTACCCCTCCTACCAACTTTGATCCTCCCCCCCACTTCCTGTGTCCTTTCCTTTCGGCACCCTCCCTCCCTTCTCTTCCCTTCCCTTCTCTTTCCTTTTCCCCCATCTCCTTCCTCCTCCCCTCTTCCCCCGGGCTTTCCCTCCCCCTTCAGCCCTTCCCCCTATCTCCCCTGCCCTTGGCATCTGCTCTCCCCTCTCCCTCTCCCTCTCCCTCTCCCACCCCCCCTCCTCCTTTCTTGGCAGGTCCCCGGACTCGTACACGGTTAGTGAACATTCGCGCGCCAGAGATCTACGCCTCGTGTTCTGTGTGTGTCGTCGTTTTGTGCTTAAGTGGTTCAGTATTATTCGTTTTTGTGCACCTCTGTTCACGTGTGACAATATTCGTCTCTGTCCAAGTGTCTGAACAAATTTTATCTTGGACTCAACGCCCGTGAACGGCTCCATGTATTTTAAAAAGTGATTGTTTTCCGTTTCTATGTCCACCATGTTTTTTCTCTCGATGTCTTCGTTTCTATCTTGTGTGTTTCTCTGAGGCCAAAGAGCGGCGTAGCATGCCGCTGCTGGCCTGCCTGTACCCAGGTTTGAAAATAACAATAAAGAAAAAAAAAAAAAAAAGAGAATCAGATGCGCCAGCAGTCGCAGCATGTTGACGTTACCTGAAAAGGCGCTTTTTGTGAAGCTGTATTATCAGAATGGGGAATGTGCTAGTTCAGCGTTACGATCCTATCGCCATAGGAAGGGGATTCGAACGGGTAAAGGTCCGTTGACAAATGCAGTTGTGGCGAGAATGATTTCGAAGTTCGAAGTCACGGGTTGTTTAGACGATAAACCCCGTAATGGCCGACCGAGCAGCTAAGACAGTTCAGGAACAGCCTGCCGAAGTGGCCGTGCGGTTAAAGGCGCTTCAGTCTGGAACCGCAAGACCGCTACGGTCGCAGGTTCGAATCCTGCCTCGGGCATGGATGTTTGTGATGTCCTTAGGTTAGTTACGTTTAACTAGTTCTAAGTTCTAGGGGACTAATGACCTCAGCAGTTGAGTCCCATAGTGCACAGAGCCAGTTCAGGAACAAATGGAGACTGTAGCGGGTTCGTCTGTGCACGGGGAAGTCAGCGCTAGTGCAGTCGCACGTCGCACCGGCATTCCATACACTACTGTTTGGCTGGCACTTAGGCGTACCCTCCAATGCTATCCGTACAAAGTCCATCGGCATCATGAACTGTTACCTAGCGATTTAGTGAAGCGGAGGGCATTTGTGGTGTGGGCGTTTCAAAAGATGGCGGAAGATGACGACTGGTTGAGTAACGTGTTGTGGACCGAGGAAGCTCATTTCACGCTCCGAGGGCCTGTCAACGCCCACAACTGCAGAATTTGGGCTGCCGAAAATCATAGAACTGTCGCGGAAACTCTATTGCACGATGAGAAGTCACGGTATAGATTGGATTTACCACATCTACCGTTATCGGGCCTTTTTTCTTCGAGGAAATGCGTGATTCTGGTTTTGTAACTGCTACCGTGACGGGTGAGAGGTACGCCGATATGTTACAGAATCGCATCATCCCCACCCTGGATGATAAACAACTGCTGGAACGTACGATGTTTATGCAGGATGGCGCTCCACTCCATATTGCTAGACGCGTGAAAGATCTCTTGCGAGCGTCGTTGGGTGATGATCGTGTGCTCAGCCGCCACTTTCGTCATGCGTCATGCTTGGCCTCCCAGGTCCCCAGATCTCAGTCCGTGCGATTATTGGCTTTAGGGTTACCGGAAGTCGCAAGTGTATAGTGATCGACCGACATCTCTAGGGATGCTGAAAGATAACATCCGACGCCAATGCCTCACCATAACTCCGGACATGCTATACAGTGCTGTTCACAACATTATTCCTCGACTACTGCTGTTGTTGAGGAATGATGGTGGACATATTGGGCATTTCCTGTAAAGAACATCGTCTTTGCTTTGTCTTACTTTGTTATGCTAATTATTGCTATTCTGATCAGATGAAGCGCCATCTGTCGGACGTTTTTTGAACTTTTGTATTTTTTTTGTTCTAATAAAACCCCATGTCATTCCAACCATGTGTGTCAATTTGTACCTCTCTATCTACATTATTCCGTGATTTATTCAGTTTTCAAATTTATATTGACTTTTTGATCACCCGGTACTTTAGAAGCTTTGTTCTCTCCGAAGAAAATGTAAACCTGGTCAGTCGACCAGAAAAGAGGTAGTTTTTGACCTAGGTGTTATTTTTAAACAGGAAATAGATTACAATCTGAAGTGCAATTGCTGAGGAAAGAAAACTGCGGTTTGATAAGAAATATCAAGGTCCTGAAAGCGAAGTGTTCGAAGTATGCTGTGGCAGTATGTGGATGTGCTTCTTCTGGAGTAAACCAACAAACTGGGGCTAATCTGAATAGCCGCGTATCTCAGCGTTTCACATTAGGCGGGATTTAATCTTTAGTTAGTAATAAAAACAGGGAGAAGAGGAGCCCGAAAGTCATTGCTCTCATCCTAAGAACCTCTCACCGAAAGCTTACACTTAATTACGGAAAAAGAACTACCTTTTTCATAGCCGGTCAACACTTCAGAAACGGGCCGAAAAATTCCAGTCCAAGCTGTAATTCAGAAAGAAGCGCTGGATCGTTTTGTTTGCTAACTAACTGAAATATAGTAGAGTGATTAAATTAGTACCACATAGTTATTTTAATTCTACAAATTATTAGTTTTATAAGATATAGAATTTTTTGCGATAACCACTTTGTAAAACATGTTTTTTTCTCTTAACATTTTTTTTGCTTTTGCGGATTGTGCATTGTAATGTTCTGCTTTATAATACTGATGTTATTTTCATGTTTTTTTTAAATTGCTGTGGCACAATTGCTATTTTCATAAATTTTACCTGTTAATAAACAGTCATAAATTTTCCTGTGATCAGTTGGCTCTTGCAATGAGCAAATACTGGTGAACTCCATAAGGGTAACAACCAGAAATTGATTTCATATTAATGACACAGGAACCATTGTTTTTACTTGCTGACCGAATTGGGTCTACACTATCTTTTAAATAGGTGTCACAGATTGTTTTTTTTTTCTCTTAGAAATTGGTAGATTCTATAGATGTGTTGAAATTATTGTGTTTTAGCAGGTAGCTTGTGACCTTTTGCCTTTTCTTTACATTTTTGGTTTAAGTAGGGTGTGAGAAGCCTGCTTGGGAATGTCCTAGCATGGCCAGAAAATTCCCTGCACAGTCTTTTCCCGGAGCGTTGGGGTTATGAAAGGTCTCTGCTGGATTCCTTTCATGTTAATTTCTTAAATCTGTTGTCATTTACGGCATAAATTCCTCTTCTAAATTTGCTGTGGCGTTTCTGACTATCTGGGAGGAGACTGAGTAGTAGAACGTGTTACTTTTACACATAAACAAGAACGATCTGTCACACTACTACATTTTAAAACACAGTTTATATGTAATTCATGTCACACAGTCTCATACGGAAACTACATCCGCTCCCTTTTATATATGGTATATGATAAGATACTGTCAACCCCCTTACCTTCTGTGTGAGAGAATGAATGAGCAAATGTATTTCTAGTTGCATGCCTCAGGGTAGGAGACAAGCCTGTCTGCTAGAGAACAGTAGGACCAACGTCGGAACAGGTAGCTACGCTTTCTAAAAGCAGAGAGGTTTCTATCCTTAGTATGGTCCTGTCCGTCCCTTGTCATGTTGGTATAGGAAGCTGCCCCTCTGGCCACTTCCGTTTGTATTTGTGAGCCACCCTCAGGAAGGGACCAGGGCAGTCTGTCCGTGGCGAGTGTCTGAAGTGGTAAGATCTCCGGCTAAGCGCGTGTCTGCTAAGTCCGTGGGACAATGGATTTCTTAAGTTCAGCCTAACTGAAAATTTAATCACCTTTATTTCAGGTTTAGCTCTAAAATATCTAATGTTATCTTAAATTGCAACGCAGTGTAATTCGAGTGTGAAGTTCAGAATGTCTTCCGGTAGTTGCTTTGTCACTACTTTGTGAGTAAAGTGGAACCACGTGTTGATCAGTAACTCTAACTAAGATCATCAATCTTAAATGCGAATGTGCGTGAGATTGTAACATCTCGTCTTGACATTATTTTTCAATATAGCAACTTTTCTTTATGTTCAACCCACGTGGGGTGTACTTTGTGAGACCAGTACCACGTGCTTATACAATTGTTTGACCCATCAGGTTAATAGTAAGACGATAGTAACCAGTTCGAGGTTTTTCTTTTGTAAATTGCTTTTCGATCTCATTTATTTTAATTATCAAAATTATTGTGGAGTTACACTCTTTGTGTAAACCAAGTTGACCACGTGAAGCATGTGGTGTAATCATCAAAGTAGCCCTCAGCTATTCTTTTTGGGAAGATTTCACAAAGAGTTAATATGAATTTAGTATACCAGTGTGTGGTAATTTCATGACGGACAGGATTGCGCTATGAACATAATTTCTTTGGGTGAAAATTGAATCGGCTGATTGTGGTTAATTTCCTCTTGCATATGATTCAACGTTCTTTGTGTGTTATTTTATGAATGCAGTGTTGTATGCAGTCTCCCAATCTTGGCTCCATATTTGATATGTTCCATAAGATTACAAACTCACATTTTCACAATCCTAAATAAGGCACCAGTTTAGGGGGTATGAATCAAGTTTAATATGCTGAAATTCCAATGATCAATTTTAAAATAAATTTCCAAATATAAACTGATTTATTTCTTTTTATTTAAATTCTCTTTATATATACACTCCTGGAAATGGAAAAAAGAACACATTGACACCGGTGTGTCAGACCCACCATACTTGCTCCGGACACTGCGAGAGGGCTGTACAAGCAATGATCACACGCACGGCACAGCGGACACACCAGGAACCGCGGTGTTGGCCGTCGAATGGCGCTAGCTGCACAGCATTTGTGCACCGCCGCCGTCAGTGTCAGCCAGTTTGCCGTGGCATACGGAGCTCCATCGCAGTCTTTAACACTGGTAGCATGCCGCGACAGCGTGGACGTGAACCGTATGTGCAGTTGACGGACTTTGAGCGAGGGCGTATAGTGGGCATGCGGGAGGCCGGGTGGACGTACCGCCGAATTGCTCAACACGTGGGGCGTGAAGTCTCCACAGTACATCGATGTTGTCGCCAGTGGTCGGCGGAAGGTGCACGTGCCCGTCGACCTGGGACCGGACCGCAGCGACGCACGGATGCACGCCAAGACCGTAGGATCCTACGCAGTGCCGTAGGGGACCGCACCGCCACTTCCCAGCAAATTAGGGACACTGTTGCTCCTGGGGTATCGGCGAGGACCATTCGCAACCGTCTCCATGAAGCTGGGCTACGGTCCCGCACACTGTTAGGCCGTCTTCCGCTCACGCCCCAAAATCGTGCAGCCCGCCTCCAGTGGTGTCGCGACAGGCGTGAATGGAGGGACGAATGGAGACGTGTCGTCTTCAGCGATGAGAGTCGCTTCTGCCTTGGTGCCAATGATGGTCGTATGCGTGTTTGGCGCCGTGCAGGTGAGCGCCACAATCAGGACTGCATACGACCGAGGCACACAGGGCCAACACCCGGCATCATGGTGTGGGGAGCGATCTGGCCGTACACCACTGGTGATCGTCGAGGGGACACTGAATAGTGCACGGTACATCCAAACCGTCATCGAACCCATCGTTCTACCATTCCTAGACCGGCAAGGGAACTTGCTGTTCCAACAGGACAATGCACGTCCGCATGTATCCCGTGCCACCCAACGTGCTCTAGAAGGTGTAAGTCAACTACCCTGGCCAGCAAGATCTCCGGATCTGTCCCCCATTGAGCATGTTTGGGACTGGATGAAGCGTCGTCTCACGCGGTCTGCACGTCCAGCACGAACGCTGGTCCAACTGAGGCGCCAGGTGGAAATGGCATGGCAAGCCGTTCCACAGGACTACATCCAGCATCTCTACGATCGTCTCGATGGGAGAATAGCAGCCTGCATTGCTGCGAAAGGTGGATATACACTGTACTAGTGCCGACATTGTGCATGCTCTGTTGCCTGTGTCTATGTGCCTGTGGTTCTGTCAGTGTGATCATGTGATGTATCTGACCCCAGGAATGTGTCAATAAAGTTTCCCCTTCCTGGGACAATGAATTCACGGTGTTCTTATTTCAATTTCCAGGAGTGTATATATATATATATATATATATATATATATATATATATATATATATATATATATATATATATATATATATATATATTACCGGTTGTCGTATGACTATTAAAAGATTATAATTAATGTTAGTCTGGTTGGGAATTTGGTAAGCTAGACTGGATACCTGGTGAAACAGTTTCTCAGTAATGCAAGGTTAACTTCCCCAGACAGCTCACAGCTTTTAACCCGCTTTTATTGTCTATCAGCACCGCTTTCAAAGAAAATTAAAGCAACAACGTTACAGTGGGAAAAGCAAACACAAGACTCAGATTCATCGGAAGAATCTGAAGGAAATGTAACTCATCCATGAAAGAAGTGGCGTATAAGGCGCTTGAGTATTGAGTATTGTTCATGTATCTGGGATCCCTATCAGGTAGGACTGATTGAGGAGATAGATGAGATCCAACGAAGAGTTGCGTGTTTCGTCACGGGATCGTTTAGCTGGCGAGAGAGCGTTACGGAGATGTTCAACGAACTCCACTGGCAGACGTTACAAGAGAGACGTTGTTCATCACGGAGAGATTTTCTATTGAAATTTCGGGACAGCACTTTTCAGGCGGAGTCATACAACATATTGCTTCCCCCCACATACATCTCGCGTATTGAGTACGAGGAGAAAATTCGAGAAATTAGAGCCAATACAGAGGCTTATCGACAATCATTTTTCCCACGCACTATTCGCGAGTGGAACAGGATTGGATGGATCAGATAGTGGTACCGAAAGCACCCTCCGCCACACGCTATTAGGTGGCTTGCGGAGTATGATGTAGATGTAGATGTAGATGAGCCTGGAGTTTCCGCAACAAAACCCTACTTTTCAAACCCCGTGGATCTAGCGAGAAGAGTGTGGGTTTTCTGTGATGTCCCAAATTTGCTTAAATTGCTTAGGAACCACGTTTTAGAGGACGGAGTAATTCTGCCCAACACCACAGCCTTGAACAAGAAGCTTCTTGAAAATCTGTTAGCAACACAGAGCAGCTACTTAAGCGTCATACATCACATTTTGGAGGCTCACATAAGAGGACGAACCCTGCAGAGTGTAGGAATGGCAGCTCGGCTGCTTTCACACCATTGTGCCCGAGCTGTTAAAAATCTGCTAAAAAAAAAGAACAGGAAGGAAAGTTAACTGAACTGATCAATGACATCTCGGATGTTTTAAAATCAAGGTTTGCCAAGGATACAAGACATCCCTTCGAAGTGTCAATGACCCTGATTTTCAAAGACAGGAGTGAAGAACAAATTAAAAAGCTTCCTCGAGGTTTGTTCTAACATGCGTTGTGGAAGAAAGCAATGTCTGTTGAAGTTAAAGAAGGGTTTCATAGTTTCAATAAATTCTCTCTTTGGTATTCACAGTGACACAAAGAATGTGGAAGCTTCGTGCATCTTGACTTCCAGGTTACATCAAGACTGTTTGATGTACGTTTTTTCTAAAATTCATGGTTGGGCGCGTTTTACAACAAGCCAACACCTTTCGAAAATAATAGAATGAGGCTTCTAATATTGACTGCAAATGCGGAAGAGACCCCCTTATCAGCACGAACATCAGTTTTGGAGAGTACTAGTGGGGAGCCGTCACATGTTTCTCCAATAGAAGAAACTGAATAGGAGTTTTTAAACTTTATCACAAGCAAGTTGTGTACCTACATAACTGGAAATACGACAGCTGACTTGGATTGCACTAACTGCAGCGAACAAGATCTAGATCTTATGCAGCTTCCTAGTGACGAACCAACAACCAGTGATGACTGAATCCCAAGATGCACTGAAATATCTTGCGGGATACACAACATTTAAATGCAAGCAAATTGACTGTTTCCTGGGTTCAGTGTCAGAGAACGTCTCTCGGATTCATATTACATCAACCGTTGTTGTTGTTGCGGTCTTCAGTCCGGAGACTGGTTTGATGCAGCTCTCCATGCTACTCTATCCTGTGCAAGCTTCTTCATCTCCCAGTACCTACTGCAACCTACATCCTTCTGAATCTGCTTAGTCTATTCATCTCTTGGTCTCCTTCTACGATTTTTACCCTCCACGCTGCCCTCCAATACTAAACTGGTGATCCCTTGACGCCTCGGAATATGCCATACCAACCGATCCCTTCTGCAAGTCAAGTTGTGCCACAACTTTGTCTGCTCTCCAATTCCATTCAATAACTCCTCATTAGTTATGTGATCTACCCATCTAATCTTCAGCATTCTTCTGTAGCACCACATTTCGAAAGCTTCTTTCTCTTCTTGTCTAAACTATTTATCGTCCATGTTTCACTTCCATACATGGCTACACTCCATACAAATACTTTCAGAAACGACTTCCTGACACTTAAATCTATACTCGATGTTAACAAATTTCTCTTCTTCAGAAACGCTTTCATTGCCATTGCCAGTCTTAATTTTATATCCTCTCTACTTCGACCATCATCAGTTGTTTTGCTCCCCAAATAGCAAAACTCATTTACTACTTTAAGCCTCTCATTTCCTAATCTAATTCCCGCAGCATCACCCGATTTAATTCGACAACATTCCATTATCCTCATTTTGCTTCTGTTGATGTTCTTCTTAAATCCTCCTTTCACGACACTGTCTATTCCGTTCAGCTTCTCTTCCAAGTCCTTTGCTGTCTCTGACAGAATTACAATGTCATCGATGAACCTCAAAGTTTTTATTTCTTCTCCATGGATTTTAATTCCTACTCCGAATTTTTCTTTTGTTTCCTTTACTGCTTGCTCAATATACAGATTGAATAACATCGGCGATAGGCTACAATCCTGTCTCCCTCCCTTCCCAACCCCTGCTTCCCTTTCATGCCCCTCGACTCTAATAACTGCCATCTGGTTTCTGTACAAATTGCGAATAGCCTTTCGCTCCATGTTTTTACCCCTGCCACCTTCAGAATTTGAAAGAGAGTATTCCAATCAACATTATTAAAAGCGTCAACCGTAATGACTCAATTTCCACAGTCGGCAGAGTCGAGTTCACTTCACCTTCAACTGGCTGGTTCAACAAAATAAAGGAGTTTGAAGTGACATTTTGCAGTTTTCGTGGGTGACATGCTGCCAAGTGAGATGGAGAGATGCAAATGTTAGTATCTACAACGTCAAAATTTTTCGAAGTGATTCGCAAATGGTTTCTCTATACGCAAAGACAAGAGATTTCATCAGAATAAGACATCTGAACACAAAATCTAAAACAGGAAACATAGAAAAACTTGCTGCGAAGAAATATCTTCAGTGGGCTGCGTCGTCATCTTCCTGAACTACAGTGAGTAGCTAGGAAGTAAGGTGTCCTAGCTCTTAGAGTTAAGTCTCTGTAGGTGGCTATCATTATGAAATACAAGTGTTTATTTCATATATTTTTAGGCTTAGGAGATTCTTAATAACGAGTGTCAGCATTTAGCATCACACATTTCATGAGGCTGGTGAATTCTCGCGATATAACCGTATACCAGATGAGGTCACACGCATATTAGCCAATAACAGCGTGACCCCTCGGAATGGCCTACCTCGTTGTTTCTAGCTGCGTTGGGAGGTAGGTCTGTCATGTTCTCGAGGTGTTTTTTGCGTCATGCCTGAATCCCACCGTTCAGACGAACCAGCATGTCTGTTTCAGCATTCTCGGCGACGAGGCGTTACGCCTTCATGAAGAGCGCACAGTGGAGCCTCTAGCAGTCCAAGGCGACAGCAGGTAGCACGCCTGCGTCACAGGTTTGACGAGTCGAGCCTCGGATGCCTCGCTAATTCAGCCAACGAAACTGAAAATGTCTCCGACTGTTTGCAACAACTTATGAAACATCGCCGCAGTCTGGTATCTTTAGGGGATCTAATCGTCAATGAATGGTCTTAGCTGGGTACGGGACACGTGCAGAAGCCGGACTGGACTGACACCGTTAACGAGGCTGGAGGTAATGTCGTACGGTATTAGCGCGATGTGTCCTGCAGGTAACTATACTTTTGTCCGATGTCCTTTCGACCAAGTCTTAATTTAAAAATAATATTTAAATGACAAATGCACTTATCAGGATTAATAAATTCAATCTACAAAGAAAAAAATATCGTTCAAACACCGTTGCTATCAACATGCTTTAGTGCGAAGATCTAAGAAACATTATGAAATATAACTTTACAAGAACCAAAGAAGGCGTTTTCATAAACCTGGAGATGCTCGTCATTAGTAAAGAAAACACTGTTATGAGGACAATCCAGTATTTAGTCGTCATTTTTACTGTATATATTCATGACAGTCTAAGTATTAGATATCAATGTTTTTGTTATAGTCATCGCTGAAAAGTTGAAAGTGTCATTGTAGCAGTGATAACAGCACTTCCATTGGCAATAGATGATAAACTGTCATGGAACTTAACTAGACTGACAATGTGCCAGGGTGTAATCATCTAGTTCCTTTTACGCAGCAGGAAGTGACACCCGAATGTAAATCGAAACTGATAAAACAGGAAAGAGTTTGACGAAGCGCCATAACGGAATTAGCTGCAATAATGATACCAAACTCGTCATCGTCATTATCATTATCCTGTCAGGGCTTAGACTCTTCGGCCTGTTCTGACCTCAATCCACCTTTGCCTCGGTATTCCTGGGCCTCTACGACCGTAGCTCTGTACGACAGTGCCATTTTCGAAATGATTGTATTATCCCTTCTTTCTAAATGCTTTTCCTAACTGATTCTATGTTCGACTATTTTTCCCCTATTGCAAATGTTTGTAATTAATTCCGTATATCCTGGTTTCTTATTGTATCAAGGAGTATTTGTCCCAGTAATCCCCTAAGGAATTACATTCCAGTGGCTTGTAATATGGCTATGGTCCTTTGTCTTGATGACCACGTTTCATTACCGTATGGAATAACCGGCGCTGCCTTCAGTTTGTTCAGCTTCAGTCGTGTTTCGGTCCTCGCTTTTTGCACTGATCTTCAAATGGTTCCACACACTCCCTGATAACTTCCTATATTATTGTGTGTTGTAATTACACGTGGTATCACAACCTAAATACAAGTTGAACCTTTCTAAAATTCTGGCATCGAAAATAATTTTTGCTCTTATTGGGTGTTTGTCCTGGAATGCCATGGTCACTGATTTCGAAGCAAAAATTTTTGCGCTATGTCTTTACAAATCTTATGTAATAAATAAATAGCTCTATTGCATAATCACTAAGTCATCAGCATACGCTAGCACATTTAAAATGGTCTCCCTAACTTAATGTCTGTTGGTGACTATTGCTTCCATCTATATAGGATATCGTCCATATAGACTTCAAAAGCGTCGATCACAGCACACACCCTTATCTTATTCCCTGATTAATAACTATGGAACGGCCCGAGTGGCCGAGCGGTTCTAGGCGCTTCAGTCTGGAACCGCGCGATCGCTATGGTCGCAGGTTCGAATCCTGCCTCGGGCATGGATGTGTGTGATGTCCTTCGGTTAGTTAGGTTTAAGTAGTTCTAAGTTCTAGGGGACTGATGACCTCAGAAGTTATGTCCCATAGTGCTCACAGCCATTTGAGCCAACAACTATGTTTCCCTTATTGTGATTAGATAAATTGCGTCTGAAGCAGCTGCTATTAGATAAACGTTATATACTCATTATTATGTGTTGAGGATGGCCCCATTTTGCCATTATAATCCATAATTACGGTCTATCTATGCTCATCGAAGGGCTGCTCTCAAAGTAGAAACGCCATATATGTGAACAAATTATATTCCTTTCTTTTCGCTATTAGCTGTTGCATTGCAAATACATTGTCCATACAAGCTCTCCCTTTTCGAAATCCATCCTGTTCATCTTGCTGGTGATACTTTGCTATTGGCTTTGTTCTGTTATTTACCATACCAGCGCATAGCTTACATGTTGAATTTAATATACATATACCTCTGTAGTTTGATGGTTTATCTCTTTCCTCCTTTTCTTTAAACGTAGAAGAAACAGTTGATGGTAACTATGTATCGGGATTCCCATTGTAAGTCAACACGTGATTAATTGATGAAGATTGTTTATAAGTTTGATATTTGTGCCCTCTGGTCATGATAATTTTGTTTCCTTTTTGTTTCCTTATTATTGCCTCTAACTCTCCTAAACTATGTAAGTCAATTTTTTTTACTAATTCTCTGCTTCTGTATTCAGGATTAATAGAAATGTCTGCCTCAGGGTCAAACGAAGTGCTTTCATAACGTATCCGTTCTTCATGTGTTATCACGTGCACTTGTGAATTGTCTGTTTTTGGTTTATCTACATTCTATAATGATACGAAAATTGCAATATAAAAAAAAAAAAACAGACAAGTGTCAGTAGGACTCACGATCTAAGAGTTCCGTAAAAACTTAAGTATGTCCATACGTAATAATAATAATAATAATAATAATAATAATAATAATAATAATAATAATAATATAGAGAAGCTCATTGCCGTGGTGCAAGTCTTCCTACTGGCTACCGCTTCGGAGACCTGCGTGTCTCTAATCTATGCCAGTGATACAGCCGGGGAAACGGGGGACCTACAGTTTAACGCGGAATCCAAACCACGTGTTGTTGCTGGCGACTCCTCATATCGTTGAGAGATGACCGCTGTTTTACAAGGAAGACTAAAAAATCCGTGGTCCCACCGAGATTCGATGGCATAAGTGCTTTGTTGTTAGGCACCCAGGTGCGACGTGTATCTAGATACTTCATCTGTAGCTTTGTGATGAATGAGTTTGCTACTATCAAAACATGTAACATATTTGGCCGTATCTCATGACTGAATTGGCTTAGAAACTCAAATTTTTTACAGAGACAAGGCACCGTATACCTTAGTATCTGACATGAATTTCAACTTGACACTTCTACATGTTGCTGAGAAAACAATGTCGTCCTACAAGGGTTTCGCTCTTACCAACTGAGATACGGAAACTTAAAAACAGAATGCTAAAATTTTGCGTCAAATATTTCTTGAAGAGTTGTAAAGTGCAAATGTAGATTGTAAATCTACTGTAGTCATGAAGAACACGGACGAACAGTGAAATCTAAACAAACTGAAATACCATCATAGTCAGTTTTATGCTGTGTTATCAGGCCCTTTGCGCCTCAGTTTCTGGTAGCCCATCGCTTCCTTCTTAATACTCGTCTTTGCGATTGCGACAGTACTTATGGTTATTGCCAAGTCTAGTTACTCTTCCTAATAGTATCCCATACGAACAACCCAACTGCACTTTAAGTGTGGTTGCTCGTATTTTAGGTATCTGGGCTATGCACGGCTCTGTTTAAAAATAATAGCTCGATGTAGTCATTAGATCGAGTCGCGCACATCTGGTTTCATGCCCTGCAGCTACCTCGCTGCAGATAATAACCTGAAGCTGTGATCCTTCAGTCAAATAGTCTGTGCATTGGCTGGAACTGCGAGTTAATAAAATACACAGAAATACAAAATAAAAGTTAAATGATTCATTTGATAACAAGGTTTCTAACATCTGCAATTGACGTAGATGACAGAGAATTACGTCGAACTACGTTTATTCAGGAAAGGACTTCTCAAATAAACGGGAAGCAGTCCGAAGATATTCATTTAAAGTGCAGACAGAAAATACCCTTATCAAATGCCGTAAAGTTACGTCGAGCGCGATACAAGAATTGTAGTAAAATCTCCAGACTAAATAGCCATTAAACTTACGCGAAAACTAAATCCATTTCGTAATCACAGCACACAAAATACTGTCTAGCTCAAAACATTTCAGAGTTCATCATCATGATTTACAAATTAACACATGCGAGATGACGAGTAGAAATTCATACCCTACCTATCTTCAGTTCGACAATAGAAGCGGAAACGTTACGAGTTCCTCTCTCGAGAACATCCGAACCTCTCGAGATATAAAGTGCCTTGAGATGTGAAAGTGCGGTAGCAGCTGTTCACCGTCCAGGATCTATCACCCACTCCATCAAAAACCAGACAGTACCCCAGGTAGGGTTGCCTCCTTACAGGATGAACATACAAGTGCGCAGAATTCTCCCTTGACCTCGTCACTCGAAAAGTTCCCAGTTTCCACTTGACTCTCACAGTGTTCCGCTACTATCTGCTTTTCCATTGGCTGAAGACCATCCCCACTAAAAATACATCTTCCTTTAATTCTACAGACATAATCTGATACAATTTGACCACTTCCCAGGCTTAAATAATATTTTACAACAATATTTAAACAAAGAAATGTTATAAACATTCTGTCACAGTCAGATAATTTACAACAATTATAAATGAAACTTTGTTCATAAGTAAATATGCCAGTTTTCTTTCCCAAGTGCGCTCACGTAAAATGACAACGAATTGTCCTTGAATATTATTTTAATATTTATTTATGTCTTCGTGGCAGTTAACACCTTCCTATGAACCATAGATCTTGCCGTTGGTGGAGGCTTGCGTGCCTCAGCGATACAGATAGCCTTACAGCAGGGAGGGATGTCTGTTGAGAGGCCAGACAAACGTGTGGTTCCTGAAGAGGGGCAGCTGCCTTTTCAGTAGTTGCAGGGGCAACAGTCTGCATGATTGACTGATCTGCCCTTGTAACACTAACCAAAACGGCCTTGCTGTGCTGGTACTGGGAACGACTGAAAGCAAGGGGAAACTACAGCCGTAATTCTTCCGAGGGCATGCAGCTTTACTGTATGTTTAAAAGATGATGGCGTCCTTTTGGGTAAAATATTCTGGAGGTAAAATAGTCTTCCATTCGAATCTCCGGGCGGGGGCTACTCAGGAGGACGTCGTTATCAGGAGAAAGAAAACTGGCGTTCTGCGGATCGGAACGTGGAATGTCAGATCCCTTAATCGTGCAGGTGGGTTAGAACATTTAAAAAGGGAAATGGATAGGTTAAAGTTAGATATAGTGGGAATTAATGAAGTTCGGTGGCAGGAGGAACAAGACTTCTGGTCAGGTGAATACAGGGTTATAAATACAAAATCAAATAGTGGTAATGCAGGAGTAGGTTTAATAATGAATAAAAAAATAGGAACGCGGGTAAGCTACTACGAACAGCATAGTGAAGATATTATTGTAGCCAAGACAGACAAGAAGCCCAAGCCTAACACAGTAGTACAAGTTTATATGCCAACTAGCTCCGCAGATGACGAAGAGACTGAAGAAAGGTACAATGAGATAAAAGAAATTATTCAGATACTGAAGAGCGATGAAAATTTAGTAGTTACGGGGGAATCGAATTCGATAGTAGGAAAAGGAAGAAAAGGAAAAATAGTGGGTGAATATGGAATGGGGGTAAGGAAGGAAAGAGGAAGCCGCGTGGTAGAATTTTGCACAGTGCATAACTTAATCGTAGCTAACACTTGGTTTAAAAATCGTGAAACAAGGTTACATACCTGGGAGAGGCCTGGACAACTGGAAGGGTTCAGATAGATTACAGAATGCTAAGACAGAGATTTAGGAAGTAGGTTTTAAATTGTAAGACATTTCCAGGGGCAGATGTGGACTCCCGCCACAATCTGTTGGTTATGAGCTGTAGATTAAAACTGAAGAAACTGCAAAACGGTGGGAATTTAAGGAAATGGGACCTGGATAAACTGAAAGAACCAAGGGTTGTAGGGAGTTTCAGAGAAAACATTAGGCAACAATTAACAAATACGGGGGAAAGAAATACAGTAGAAGAAGATTGGCTAGCTTTGAGAAATGAAATAGTAAAGGCTGCAGAGGATCAAGTAGGTAAAAAGACGAGGGCTAGTAGAAATCCTTGGGTAACAGAGGAGATATTGAATTTTATTGATGAAAGGAGAAAATACATAAATGCAGTAAATGAAACGCCAAAAAGGAGTAAAAACGTCTCAAAAATGAGATTGATAGGCAGAGCAAAATGGCTAACAAGGGATGGCTAGGGGACAAATGTAAGGATGTAGAGGCATATATCAGTAGGGGTAAGATAGATACTGCCTACAGGAAAATTAAAGAGACCTTTGGAGAAAAGAGAACCACCTGTACGAATATCAAGAGCTCAGATGGAAAAACACTCCTAAGCAAATAAGAGAAAGCAGAAAGGTGGAAGGTGGAAGGGGTATATAGAGGGTCTATACAAGGGCGATATCTTGAGGACAATATTATGGAAATGGAAGAGGACGTAGATGAAGATGAAATGAGAGATATGATACTGCGTGAAGAGTTTGACAGAGCACTGAAAGACCTAAATCGAAACAAGTCCCCGGCAGTAGACAACATTCCGTTAGAGCTACTCATAGCGCTGGGAGAGCCAGCCATGACAAAGCTCCTCCATCTGGTGAGCAAGATGTAAGAAACAGGCGAAATACCTTCAGATTTCAAGAAGAATATAATAATTCCAATCCCAAGGAAATCAGCTGTCGACAGATGTGAAAATTACGAACTATCAGTTTAACAAATCACTGTTGCAAAATACTGACACAAATTCCTTTCAGAAGAATGGAAAAACTGGTAGAAGCCGACATTGGGGAAGATAAGCTCGGATTCCGCAGAAATGCTGGAACATGTGAGGCAATACTGACCCTACGACTTATCTTAGAAGATAGTTTAAGGAAAGGCAAACCTACGTTTCTAGGATTTGTAGACTTAGAGAAAGCTTTTGACAACGTTGACTGGAATACTATATTTCAAATACTGACGGTGGCATGGGTAAAATATAGGGAGCGAAAGGCTATTTACAATTTGTACACAAACCAGATGGCTGTTACAAGAGTCGAGGGGCATGAAAGAGAAGCAATGGTTAGGAAGAGAGTGAGACAGGGTTGTAGCCTGTCCCCGATGTTATTCAATCTGTATATTGAGCAAGCAGTAAAGGAAACAAAAGAAAAATTCGGAGTAGGAATTAAAATCCATGGAGAAGAAATAAAAACTTTGAGGTTCATCGATGACATTGTAATTCTGTCAGAGACAGCAAAGGACTTGGAAGATCAGTTGAACGGAATGGACAGTGTCTTGAAAGTAGGGTATAAGATGAACACCAACAAAAGCAAAACGAGGATAATGGAATGCAGTCGAATTAAATCAGGTGATGCTGTGGGAATTAGATTAGGAAATGAGACATTTAAAGCAGTAGATGAGTTTTGCTATTGGGGGAGCAAAATAACTGATGATGGTCGAAGTAGAGACGATACAAAATGTAGACTGGCAATAGCAAGGAAAGCGTTTCTGAAGAAGAGTAATTTGTTGACATCGAGTGTAGATTTAAGCGTCAGGAAGTCTTCTCTGAAAGTATTAATATGGGGTGTAGTCGTGCATGGAAGTGAAACATGGACGATAAATAGTTTTGACAAGAAGAGAATACAAGCTTTCGAAATGTGGTGCTACAGAAGAATGCTGAAGATTAGATAGGTAGATCATGTACTGAATAGAATTGGGGAGAAAAGAAATTTGTGGTACAACTTGACTAGAAGGAGAGATCGGTGGACAGGGCATGTTTTGGGGCATCAAGGGATCACCAATTTAGTATTAGAGGGCAGGGTGTAGGGTAAAAATCGTAGGGGGAGACCAAGAGATGAATACACTAAGCAGATTCAGAAGGATGTAGGTTGCAGTAGGTACTAGGAGATGAAGAAGCTTGCACAGGATAGAGTAGCATGGAGAGCTGCCTCAAGCTAGTCTCTGGACTGAAGACCACAACAACAATGACAGATAACAAAGTTCCTTAATAGCACAAGTATGGCAGAATACAAGGTATTGTTGCTGTGTTGATTTACTGTGCAAATGTGATGAATACATAGTTCTGACAAACATTTGCATAATGAAAAATATATAAAATACGTAAGAAATCGATAAATGTAAAAGATGCAGATACGAAGCTTTCATAGATGATACTTACTGACCAATGCTATCACCTGAGATATCGTTTGTGGCGATTAAAAAGTTGTTAATACAGAGGTTCATGTGTAAATATTTGTTCTCTGTGAAATATAGCTTCTGTAGTTTTAGAGATTATTGCTGTGCCATTGGATGTGCCTCATTTTTCTGAGATCACAGACGTATTCAGATTCGCTTTAATAGGTAACTGCGACTTATTGTCGAAGTTCAGGGACCTATAACTTAGGCATATTTAAGTCGATCTAACACTCCGCCATTTCTTGGAGCATAGTCTGTCCTCCTAAGTGACTATCCGTCTCCAAAATTCCCTGTGCTGGGATTTACTCACATCCGGTCCTTTGCTGCTGTACTCGCCCCTACCGGTCACTAAACCGGAAGCCGGAACTGCTGCGGGGTGCCTGGGACGTGGGCCCGCTAGCATTCAGCCGTACACCAAAGTCACCTGACCTCGTACCAGTACTGGGCGGACGATGTAGCTCACCTAAATATGCGTAACGTTACACAACTCCACTTAATGTGGCACATTAGCTGCTAATTTGGCGCATTAAGTCACGCCAAATTTGACATATGTATGTAATATAATAAATACGTACATAACGTAATAAACAGAATACCATACTTGCTTGTCAGAACAATGGTATAAGTACTTAGTGGTGGTGTATGAAACAGCATGTACCTCCTAGGATTATTCATATTGTCAGCTTACATTTTCTAAATGTAACACAATAAAAAATTATGTCATATTAATTAAATGCACAGATTAAACACATAAATTTAAATAAAGTCTAAAGTCAACTTTATCTTTTAAAACGTCTTTAACGCGTTTGCTCTCTTTTTATGGCACTTCTTTGCTTTGATCACATCATTGCACTTCACTAGCATAAACACGGCAGGTGACTGGTTTTCTAGCGCCGAACTTTATATGGTCCGCAGTCCAGCATCTCAGCAGAATTCCTTGACTACCTTGGTCACGTACTGTGCCAAACATGCGTTAATCCACAAGCACCGCCAGTACTGAAGGATGATAGGCATCGAAAAGCGTCTGTGGTGTAGTTCACGATAATCATAAAACTTCTCAAATCCACATAGATCGGGCACTGAATGCCCTCCCCAGTGCAATCGACACGTTCTCGAACAGGACAGCAAGCAAAAACTGATTTATAGCACTGGCAAAACACTTAGTTCAGTTCGACATTTCGAAAATTCTGTCTGTATTCCACTAGAAAACGTCTTTCATTCTATGAAATTTGTTCGACACCATAAATCATCTAACATTTAATTATTTCTGTACAATTTTACCACTTCTAATTAGAAATTTTAAAACTAATACTACCCTTTGCAGAAATTGTCCATTTACCTTTCCTTTCAACACAGCAGATAAGCGCATCATAAATTCAGCAAATGTTCACTCTAATTTGCATTAAAATACGATTCGTCTCAAACTTACTCCCGTAATTTTATATGCATAAATCTATTCAAAACCCTTCAAAAATAACAAAAATGGTTCAAATGGCTCTGAGCACTGTGGGACTTAACATCTGAGGTCATCAGTCCCCTAGACTTAGAACTAATTAAACCTAACTAATCTAAGGACATCACACACATCCATGCCCCCGAGGCAGGATTCGAACCAAAATAACATAAATTATATAAGTAACCGACATATATATTATATATATAATATTAATATAATATAATAATATTATTATAATTAACCTTATATTTTGCATATAACCTCCACGAACCAAATTTTGTGCGAACGATAACTACTAATAAACTACACATATCACACGAAAAACCCATCAAACATACTACTAATAACACCTTTAAATAGCCCCTCGAAATTTCTCCCTAAATCTTACGTACAGTACGATTTATACTCTTACGTAAATAATACAATTAACTCTGTTTTGTCCGCAGCTCGTGGTCGTGCGGTAGCGTTCTCGCTTCCCACGTCCGCGTTCCCGGGTTCGATTCCCGGAGGAGTCAGGGATTTTCTCTGCCTCGTGATGACTGGGGGTTGTGTGATGTCCTTAGGTTAGTTAGGTTTAAGTAGTTCTAAGTTCTAGGGGACTGATGACCATAGATGTTAAGTCCCATAGTGCTCAGAGCCATTTCAACCATTTTTTAACTGCTTCCCGCTTCATGGGTCGTGCGGGCAGTGTCAACGCCCTCCATAGAAACCACCATCATTAACTCATTCAACCTCCGGCCATACAGCATACAGACTGCCGCTGTTGCATCTCTCCACATCAGAAGTCACAGTACACCTGAATTGCGCCATACTCGGGTCTAACCCTTTCTCCTTCATATTTTCTCCTGTACCTGACGTCTACGCTACTTTATGCTTTAACATACCGTCTAACACATCTTCATATTCATCCTTCAACATCCACTCAAAACTCATGTTTTCATCAGGAGCAATCGGCTCACTTCCATCAATAGAAGTAGATGCACAAACTCCTTCCTTCCAGACATCTAGATCAATAGCTTCAACCTTCGCAACATCAGCACCTAAAATATCACCTTTACTTCTCTTTAACAATATATCATCCACATCCACCGATGCATAACAAAATTCACCGCCGGGTGACAAGACTATTGTTACGCTGCCCTCAAAATATGTTCAAGTACTTCCTTTGATACAGCAGAAAATAAATCTCTGGCTGGCGAGACTACAGCTTCGCCGCCTTCACTGATAGCTTCACCTACTTCCTCCAATACAAACTCATACATATTACTTTCATCTACATTACTGGAAATTGTTGCTACTTGTTCAAATGTGTGTGAATTCCTAAGGGTCCAAACTGCTGAAGTCATCGGTCCTTAGGCTTACACACTACTTAAACTAACTTAAACGAAGAAAAACACACACACCGATACCCGAGGGAGAACTCGAACCTCCAGTGGGAGGGCCGTGCAATCCGTGACATGGCGCCTCAAACCACGCTGCCACACCGCACGGCAATTCTTGCTGCTTCCTAGTGCCTCATTAGAATACGTCATAAATTCCACCTCCACCAAATTCAGATCCACTTCAGAGTCTCTTCTGATCACCTAATCTTTCAGCAAATAAACATTCGTTTCATTATTCACTTCTCTTTCGCAAAATAAATTTTTCAGACCGACATCATCATTATCAAACACCTCTGCACATTTTACCATACTGCTTGCTCTGCTTAAAATCATCGCAAATTTAATTTTTATTTCTTATAACCTCCAACATTTGTGGTTGCTTTGCCAAATTTTTGACAACCACAGAATTTTTAAAATAATGTTGTGGCGATTTCTGCCACCAAATGTACCAGGATGACCAAATGTAGCGGTAAGACACCAAATGTAGTGGATGTGTGGCAGGAGGCGTCGTATTAAAACTCGGCGAGAACTTTCCAAATGATTTATTTATTGCCACTACAATGCTCCGTTCATCTCGGTCTGCATCACAGGCCCCGCATAGCTGAGGAAGCACCCCATCAGTCTGTGCAACGCAACACTGTGTCGTGCTGGCCTTGTACGCCAGCTGCAGAGTTCTGATTACGCCAGGATGGCTGCACCAGCAGCCGACTCAGTGGCCATCATCCCTGTTGACTCCGCACTGCTCCGCCGGAAGCCGTAGGCCGCCCCCGCTGCTGCTTCTTCCCGTTGGCGTAGCTGAGAACGTGGTGGCAATGACCGCTCGCGATTCGGTGTCCGAATCTGCGGCCCTCGCCTCGGAAGTCTCTGTGTCGGGAGCCGAGACGACTGCCCACGCTAGTGAGCTGAAGACTGGCCCACTGCTGCACTGCTGGCTGGCTGTGCTCTCCACGTCGGCCTCAGAGGGTCGAACCAACTACCCACTGTGGACTGGGACGCTGTCGCCCCATCTGTTGCTGCGTGTAGGTCAGTGGTGTGACACACTCCACCGTCTAGGAGAGCTGCCACACTCGAATGAATCTCATTATAAAATGGCACCTATTTATACTCGGCTGTGTTGCTCTGTTTTGCTAACGCGATGCTTCGCGTCACGTACGCATAACGAACGCTTAGGTTGGCCGGTGGCCCTCTTCTGCCTGTGACTTGCGCCATGGGGAAACTGCTGTGTGCGTCCTCCCCGGCAGTTCTACGCCCCTGTGGCCTATTTGCCTTCGCAACTGCTAGAATGTGTAACTTACTGCAATCCGGCCCTCACCTGGCTGCAACTCGTGCTCCGAATATTGCACAAAACTAACTTTCCCTATCCTAAATGGTGGTAGCACTACAATAACTTGTCCTTTTGATTGCCAGTTTACTTCGTCTGCTCCAGACCTGAGATGTGGCTATCTCTAATTTCCTGACCTTGTGTTCTGACATTGCACTTCATGAGGCTGCTGCTCCTCAAATCTTCGTTCCCAGTTTTGATTTCCATTATGAAAATTTCCGTTTCCATTTCCCCCTTGAAAATTATTATTACGACGATAATTATTTCTGTTATGGCCATTATAATTATTATGGATACGACTATTGCGCCTGTTCTGGTTCCTATTTCCCTGTCTGCTGTTCCCACTATGAGGACTGAATTTCAATGCCTGTTCATGTTTTTCAATAATATCTAAAAACTTATCAGAGGTATTTTTTGGGCTGTTGACAAGATCCGACTGTAAATATTCCAGTAAGCGTCTCTCGAGCGTCGTGATTTCATTCAGCACTCTCAGCGGACGATTTATATGCGACTCGCTCTTACCGGTCACCCAGCCCTGATAGGTGGGGCCTCTAGCGTTCACCGTACAACAAATTCACCTCACCTCGTGCCAGTGCTGCGGGGCCGATAGCTCGCCTACATGGGCGTAACGCTACACAATGCCGAAGAGCACTCTTCCTCCCTCGCCGCTTCTTCTGTCACAGATACCCTTCTAAGACCATTTTCTATAAGACCCTCCTTCTGTCTTAATGTAGGTCCAGTTCTTATTACAGCCAGTAACTGCCTCGCCTTTCCCACTCTTTCCAGTACCTCCTCACTTTTCTCCATTCCCATTCAACTTATTATTCCCATCCTCTGCCACGACCACATCTCAAAAGCTTCTAGTCTTGTTCTTTCGTCCTCATTGGCCACGTTTCAGCACCGCACAGAACCATGGCGGAGAACGAAAATGCGGTGATGATGCCGGGGGTGTGCAAGGTGCTACTGAAGTGGCGAGTCTTATGATCTGGAACACAGGCGTCGGTTATGGATGGCATGTACACAGACTTTGCCGTGCTGTGACTAACAGTCAGTGGGGGCTGTGCTGTACATTAAACAACGTGTGGTACGGTAGGTTATATAAACAAGCTGGAGTCGGGAAGGCGTGTTACGCTGAGTGGTGAGTCAGTAGAAGGCGACATGTCATTAAACATGTGAGTAGCTAAGATTTACATTCAAACAGTTAACACTGATCGCCCAGCAAGGGCTAAATGTGCAAAATACTCATCATACAGCAAATGGCGTAGATATCAAATAAAAGGTAAGAGTTCATGGCCGTGATGGTATGTGAACGCGTTGGTTTCGATTATGTGACATGCTGTTGTAACTGACCTGACGAACAGTGACGAAGTTGCTGGCATTGGAAACGTTTCCCGTTATTCTATATCAGACAGAGTATCCGATACTTCAGCTGCTTAGCCTCCACTTTATATCGTACCATATATTCCACGCGTCCCATACACGGATGGAGTGTCGGAAGAATGGGTGCTTGTACGCCTGCGCGCGGCTTGTTATTTGCTTTCTCTGGAACACTCTCTTTCGTGCTGTCTGCAAGTGTGTCGCGGGCAGATCGCACCGGTAGAGATTTTCTCGTAGCGTTTTGCATGGGATTAGCGGTTTAATTGAGTCATCAATTTTGTTACGTTTTTCCTAGCCGCTATTATTTTGTGATTTCCCCCTAGCTTATAGGTACAAGAATCGTATTCCCAGTCAGTTTATAGAATGGGAAGAGTATCTTTGTATGTATTGGTTTCACCCAAGCAGAACCACCCAACATCTCATTTTCTTTGTCAGTATGGCTAGACAAAAAGCTTCTATGAGAAAATAACTTCCATGCCACATTTTGAGACATTATTTTGCGATTTACTCTTAGTTTGTGAATACAAGCATCGCACTTTAAGTGAATTTACGAAATGGGAACAAAATCTAAAAGAGTATTTCACCACGCCTACATCTTCTTGAGCAACGCACAAACATTCAACGCGGGCTGCTATGTTTGTTACCGTTCGGTTCGAACAAACGCAAGTATGACGGAGATGGTTCTGGAACTCAAATAGAAATCACTGGAGGAAGACGACGTTCTTTTCGAGGAACACTGTTGAGAAAATTTAGAAAAACGACATTTGAAGCTGACTGTAGAACGATTCTACTGCCACCAACGTATATTTAGTGTAAAGAACACGAATATAAGATAGGAGAAATTAGGGCTCGGACCGAGGCGTGATCACAGTCTTTTTCTCTCGCTCTACATGCAAGTAGAACAGGAAAGGAAAAAGACTAGTACTTTACGGAGTATGTACGTAGATGGTGATGTAGATCTAGACGTATACCATCGGTTCCCTTAAAGTATCAGCGGTTGGAAGTAACGAAATTTTTTCTGCAGTCCGTAAGCCTTAACGTGATCTGGAAGCCAATTGCACGAATTCATTCGCGAGTTGCAGGACACGACAATGTCAAAATGCAAATGATCAGTTTCCTCGTCGATCCACTACTGCCCATAGTAGCGGACCATTTTTTGAACTTCAGTATCTTCCCACTGCTGGAAGCTGGGACTCACAAAGCCTCCACCCAAAAGGGAACCTGCCAAAGAACCTTCTAACTACAGCCCCATTTCCATTCTGGCAGTGTCGTCTAAGACTCTAGAATAAATAGTTCACGATCAGCTTATAAATTACTCAACACCAAATAGCTTTGTAGATGAACACCAGTCTGGCTACCGCAAAAATCGTAGCGCGACGGCTGCTCTTACAAAACTGACTTCCAGATTGAAACAAGACATCGACAGATTCAAATGGTTCAAATGGCTCTATGGACTATGGGACTTAACATCTAAGGTCATCAGTCACCTAGACTTAGTACTAGTTAAACCTAACTAACCTAAGGACTTCACACACATCCATGCCCGAGACACGATTCGAACCTGCGACCGTAGCAGGTGCGCGGTTCCGGACTAAAGCGCCCAGAACCGCTCGGTCACAGCGGCCGGCCGTGGACAGACAGAAGGCGACTGTTATGTGCTTTTTGGATTCCAGCAAAACTTTCGACACTGCAAATTTTGGCATTCTACTTGCTGAGGTCGGAAGTCAAAACTTTTCCTCAAGTGTTGTACAGTGGTTCCACTCGTGCCTTACATCCCACCTACAGTGTGTAATTATCGGGACGAAGAGGTTACAATGGCACAATGTAGTATCAGGGGTCCCATAAGAACGAGTATTTGTCCCATTACTTTTCTTATCGTAGGTTAATGATGTGTAGGGTATTATCTCCCTATGCCAATATTATTTACACGCTAACAACATTCAGTTACGAGTATAACTAAATTCAAGGCCCACAAACCTGCTCGCAGTCATCCAGCCCGTAAATACTGACCTACTTGCTCTATCAGAATGGGCGGAGTTCATACGTTTGAAAATTGACTCGTCTAGAACGTAAACTGTCTTAGAATCTCACAAAAGACTTATTAACCCTCAGATCAGAGAATCTCATCCACACTTAATCCTAGACAGCAAAGAAATGTGAGTACTCAAACCGGCTGGGATTGGCGACGAATGCTCGTGTGCGCTTCTCTTGTGACGCACACTATTTCGACCACAGAACTCCTGCCTACGAACTATTATCAATTACGTGCCGATAAGCGTAGAGATTATCATACCCTGTGTTTGGTCTATCGTCTTCTCAGCCATTCCACAGCCTCTTATCTATCTTCAACTACCATCTGAACAACACAGCAGAAAAACTCGTTCTGAACAAAACAAATTTCTCTCTACACAACAACACAACACTGCCATGTTCTCTAAATCATATTCAGTATGAAGAACCCGACTATCGAGCAGTCTTCCTCAAAATATTGGTAAAATTAGCCTTTTCCCTGTGGTTTTGCTCACATATACTGAACACGCCTCCTCCCCCTCCTCCTCTTCTCGTGTGTGTGTGTATGTGTGTGTGTGTGTGTGTGTGTGTGTGTGTTTGTGTGTGTGTGTGTGGTTTGGGATCTGATGGGCGCCCAACGGCGACGTTATCAGCGCCCTGACATCGATGAAAACAAACGAATGTGGATAAAAACGAAAACTGTCGTACACGCAAGCACATGAAACGACCACACAATGACTATCGCACAGGCACTCTCACATGCACTAAAACCAACGAGGAGGCAAGATAGCCAATCAAGAAATTAAAAGAGGGAAAACAAACCACAAAAGAGCTAAAAGGACAGCAACTGGAAATGTGTCTGGCTGACCAGTTACGAAAAAATTTGTGTGAGCCAGCCACCCATTTGACACGTTAAAAATATCTCCCCAAAATCTTGTTAAAAATGTGGGACAATTCACAGAACTTTAAAACGCGAGCCACTTTCGTTTGAGCATTGCATAAAGTAGACAGCAGATCCGCAGGCAAATCTGCTGCAGTCCGCTGGTCAGCAAATAAAATGCAGTCCAACAAAATGTGGTGCACCGTGATCTGCACGCCACAAGCACCACACATCGGAGGGTCATCTCACCGGAGTAAAAATCCATGCGTCATAGGGCTGTGGCCGATGCGAAGACGAGTAAGGATGACCTTGTCCCGTCGACGTGGCTGGAAGGAAGTACGCCACGGCCGAGCTGTGGGCTTGATGACACGGGGCTTGGTGTCGATCACTTCTAGCTACTCATGTTCCCAACGACACGGGACTTTATACTTCAGCAGCGAGGTGAGGGCATGCAGTGGGATAGCACACTGAAAGACCTGGCGGTCACGACACGCCTCCTTGGCTGCTCGATCAGCCCTTTCATTCCCCAGAATTCCCGCGTGCCCTGGTACTCAGCAGAAAGACACTTGCTTCCTCAGTCGCTGTAGTTGGAGGAGGGCGTCGTGGGTTCCTTTATCGGCTGGATACAATCGCTGGAGAGAGTAAAGGGCGCTCAAAGGATCTGAACAGACGAGAAATCTAACACTGGGTGAAAGTCTCATCTGCTCCAGTGTCCGCAAGATGCCATATAATTCTGCGTCAAAGACGGTAAATTCGGGAGCCAGTCTGACTTTGAGGACACGTCCTCCTCTCGTATCCACTTCTTCCTCCCTCTGTCTCTCCACCCCATCCTCCCAGCTCCGTCTCCTCTGTCTCTTCATATCCTACTTCCTCTCTCTTTGTTTGTTTCCTCCACCCCCTCTTCCTGATCATATCTTGATCCCTCCTCTCTCTGACCGTACCCTCCTCCCACTCTCTCTTTCAATCTCCGTCTCCACCTCCTCTTTTGCCACCTGCACGCCACTACACCTTCTACCTGCCTCCTGCATCTGCCCCTCCACCCCTCTATCTGTCCATTTCCTTCTCCCCTTGCTCCGTCCATCCTCTGCGCTCAACCTGTCCCTACCATGTTCATCGGCACTTGTAGTCCCTACAGTATAGTTCAATAAAGTAGCAAAACTCAGGAATACAGAAATACAAGTGACAGGAATGAAATAGATAGGAAGTGCAGGGAGGCTAAGGCAAAATGGCTGCATGGAAAATGAGAAGAAATCGAAAAAGAAATGATTATCGGAAGCCCTGACTTTGCACATACAAAACAGCCTTCGGTGAAACTAAAAGCAAGGGTTGCACATGAAGTGCGCAATCAGAATTCCACTGTTAAATGCAGAGGAGGGCGTCGATAGGTGGAATGAGTACGTTGATGGAATCTTTGAGGGGGGGGGGGGGGACTTATCTGACGACGTTATAGAGAAAGAGACAGGAGTCGTTAGGGAAGAGATGGGAGATCTTGCATCTGAATCATAATTTAAAAGAGCCTGGGATGACTTAAGACCAAATAAGGCAGAGGGGGTCGATAACGTTCTAATATCATTGGGGAAAGTGGCAACAAAACGATAGTTCACGTTGATGTGTAGAATGTATGAGACTTCCTAGAGTTTCGGAAAAACATCATTCACACAATTCTGAAGAAAGCAAGAGCCGGCAAGTGTTAGAATTATCGCAGAATCAGCTTAACAGCTCATGCATCAAAGTTGCCGACAAGAATTATAGACAGAAGAATGGAAAAGAAAATTGAGGACCTGTTACTGACTGTAAGTTCGGCTTTAGGAACGGCAAAGGAAACAGAGAGGCAGTTCTGATAGTGCGGTTGATAATGGAAGCAAGACTGAAGGATAATCAAGCCATGTTCATAGGGTTTGTCGATATGTAAAAAGCGTTTGACAATGTAAAATGGTGTAAGATGATCGAAATTCTAAGATAAATAGGAGTAAGCTGTAGGGAAAGACAGGTAATACGTAATATCTATAAGAACCAAGAGGAACAGTAACACTGGTAAACCTAGAACGAAGTGCTCGGACTGAAAGGGGTGTAGGACAGGAATATAATCTTTCGCCCCTACTCTTCAAGCTATGCATTGAAGAATCAATGACGGCAATAAAAGAAAGGTCCTAGAGTTGGATTAAAATTCAAAATAAGAATTTCTGATGACATTCTTCTCCTCAGTAAAAGTGAAAAAGAATTACAAAAAGCGTTGAATGAAATGCACAGTTTTAGGAGACCAAAATATGGATTTGGAATAAATCGAAAAAAGGACGAAAGTAATAAGTAGCGGAAATGAGAACAGTGACAAACTTAACAACAGAACTGCTGTGACGAATTAGATCAAACTAAGGAGTTCTGATATCTAGGGAGCAAAAAACCGATGACAGATGGACCAAGGAGGACATAATAAGCAGACTATCATTCGTGAAAAGGGCATTCCTGGCCAAGAGAAGTCTACTAGTATCAAAAATTGGCCGTAATTTGAGAGATAAATTTCTGGGAAAGTATGCCTGGAGCAGAGCATTGTATGGTAGTGAAGCAGGGACTGTGGGAAAACCAGAATAGAAGATAATCAAAGCATCTGAGATGTGGTGCTACAGAAGAATGTTGAAAGTTTTGTGGACTGATAAGGTAAGGAATTTCTGAGAAGGTTCTCTGCAGAATTGGCGAGGAAAGGAATACATGGAAAATAATAGGAACAAGAAGAGCAGGACGATCAGGCATCTAAGACATCAGCCAATAGCTTTCATAGTATTAGAGGAGGCTGTAGAGGAAAACTCTGTAAAGGAATATACAGATTTGAATACATCGAGCAAATAAAAAAAAAAGTGCTACCCTGAGACTGAAGCGTTGACATCGGGGAGGAGTTCATAGTGGGCCATATCAACCAAGTCAGAAGAATGATGAATTTCAAAAAAATGGTGAGCTGATACTACTTCCACAACATGCCTGTCATGAAAGGCAGGCTACATATCAAGTGCTTGAAAATCATTTATTTGCCCCTGATATACCGGCTGCTACGTAAAGCAAGCCAACACAGCTTCAACACAACACACCAGTCGTGCAGGGCAGTCTGTATATAAGGATATAGGAAAATGTTTCTTGTCCCTGAGATGTAGGCTGCCTCACAAAGCAGGTTGATTTGGCAGGCTGATACTGTTCCCACCCAACATGCCTTTTCTGCAGGGTAGCCTATATGCCAGCAGCTGGAAAACACATGTATTTGCCCATATCTCTGCTGCTATTGGAATTATGCGGTTATAAACCCCATGGCAGTGATACTTGCAAGGCCTGCTGTTTCTGTGCCAAATTTGGTTGAAATAAATTCATCAGTTTGGGAGGAGATCACAGGCATGTGTACATACATGCACACACACACACACACACACACACACACACACACACACACACACACACACACTGCTTTGTACACATAACAGACTAGCATTTCCCCAGGTCCTCACTTGCTTAAACATTCGCTACATATACTGCACACATTGCCTCCTCCAGCCCTCTCTCTATCCACTACTTCCTGCCCCCATCTCTCTGTCCATGTCATCTTCCTATCTCTACCTGTTCATCTCGTCCTCCATGCCCTCTCTGTCTTCCTACATTCTCACTTTCACTTCAGTCTCCTTCTCTTATATTGTCCATTTCACTTCTTCTAATAGCAAACTAGGCTTTAAATGTGCCAAAATAATGAATATAATTCTTAATGCCTCCATTATTTTATTATTATTATTAACATTTCTATTATTATTATTATTATTGCCAATTATAATTTTTATTAATAATGAAAATTATTGTTATTGAGAGTGTTATGTAATAATCAATATCGTTATTGATGCCTCTATTACTTTAGAATTGTTATTAGTTTTACTGTTGTTATTATAGTCAGTTATTATTTCTACTAATTATTGCAAATTATTATTATTGTGACTGTCATATAATATTTTTTGTAAGTGTTGCTCCTGGTCAGATTGAGAAAGTGCCTTAAGAGCCTAATCCAATTAGGCTAATAATCTATAAATAAATATCTTTGTATGTATTGTTTTCATCAAAGAAGAGGCACCCAACATCTTGTCTTCATTCTTGGTGTCCTCAGACAAAAAACTTATAGGGATAAAGAAAAACTTCCAAGCTGCGTTTGTAGATCTGAAGGAGCCATTCGGAAAGGTATCAAGAACTGGAGGTCTATAGAGGAAAACAGAGTTAGACAGATTTTATGTTCATACATCAGGAGTCTGTACACAAACTGCAGGAACAACGGCAGAAAAGGAGATTAGAGATCTTCTGAATTCCTTACAAGACATGAAGATCCGGGGCAGACATTTAGCTGAGTATGGGGACAATATCAGGAGCAATCAGACTAAAAAGTCAAGTTTTATGGAACATGTGACCAGGATGGATAGGGACAGTACGGCGAAAACAGTATACGAGACAATGGGAGGGACAAGAGGAAAGTGTGGGAGGGACAAGAGGAAAGAAAGGCAGCAAGAGGGTTGATGAACTGAGGATAAACTGTATGGAGATGGGGATAAAGGTGGAAGGGGAGAAAACTGTACTCTCCGAGCAATATGCCAGAGATAGATGAGAGAGATGGATACACGAAGGGGATAGAGGGTGACTGATGTGGCATACAAGGTAAGAGCATACTGATGATCTCAGAGGAAGAGCGAAAGAGAGGAGGAAAATCCAGTACATGCAGGTGTTATCCGTGGTCCTGTAGAGGCCGCAACGAAAGAAAAAGAAGAGGAAGAAGGCGCGGAGTCCAGCACGGCTGCAGCCTTAGCTCCCAGATTTTTGTAACGCACACTGACTAGATAATGGAGCAACGTAGCGACAAATTTGAAATGCGGACGTCGGAAATTAACAGATGGAAACGATTCACCCGACCAGCCTGACGACCTCGTAATAGCTGCCTCTAGTAAACAAAACGTCTAAAACAAAATCAGTCTGTGTCTGGATGGAACAACAGAGGAGGAGCATGGAGATAAATGTAAGGAAAACGAACACCGTTCACTTTAAACAGAAGGGAAGACAAGTGTGATATCACGGCTGAAGGGAAGTTCTTACAATTGGTTTACATCTTTAAATTCTGGGACTCTCTCGAGACTGGGAAAGAGCAGTAGGGCACCAGTCAGATGGAAATTCGTCATACTTCCTCGACACGAGAGAATATCGAATGGGGCAAAGTTACCTGTATTCAGAGGGTGAAAAGATTTGAAGGATATAGCGACAAACTTCGAAGAGTTTCAGAGAGTGTCTCGAGGAACAGACTGAGTGTAGGAACCTATTTTTGGAAACGTCACCTATCGAGGCAGCAAAGTCAAAGGTGCGGACAGACGCCTGTCTGCCACTGGGACGCCTCTTCGGCAGCAGACGCGACGTTGCAGTGCTGCCAGGCGCCTCGCGGTCTCCGCACAGTCGCTGCGAGGGGGCGTGGTCCGCGCAGCGTAACGTCCTGGCGGCAGCAGTGCCTGCGCTGCGTCCCGGCGGCAGGCTTCTGTCCGCCTCTCTGACCAACTAACCACCGCAGTGTCGTTCAACCACGCTTCCGGACGTCGGCTTCTACACTCAATTTGTTCCTCAAGACACCCTGCAACAACACCTCAAATCTTTCTAGCTAATTTTTGTTTCACACTGTCTGCATGTATTCACATTGGTTTGATGTTGTTGACTTTAGTGCTAAGACTGGTTCCATTCAACTACTCACGATACTCTACCCACTGCAGTTCCTTCCACCATTGAGTAACTGATGAAACCTACACCCATTTGAAGCTGCTCACTGCAGTCAAGTCTCGGTGCCCTCTACAGTTCTCACCCCTTACGCTTCCACTACGAAACTGGCTAAATCCCAAGGCCTCAGGGTGTGGCCTGTCAAATGTTCCCTTCTTTTAGTCAAACAGTGTCATAGATTCACACTACTGGCCATTAAAATTGCTACACCACGAAGATGACGTGCTACAGACGCGATATTTAACCGACAGGAAGAAGATGCTGTGATATGCAAGTGATTAGCTTTTCAGAGCATTCACACAAGGTTGGCGCCGGTGACGACACCTACAACGTGCGGACATGAGGAAAGTTTCCAACCGATTTCTCATACACACAAACAGCAGTTGACCGGCGTTGCCTGGTGAAACGTTGTTGTGCTGCCTCGAGTAAAGAGGAGAATACGTACCATCACGTTTCCGACTTTGATAAAGGTCGGATGGAAGCCTATCGCGATTGCGGCTTATCGTAACGCGACATTGCTGCTCGAGTTGGTCGAGATCCAATGACTGTTGGAAGAATATGTAATTGGTGGGTTCAGGAGGGTAATACGGAACGCCGTGCTGGATCCCAACGGCCAGTCGAGATGACAGACATCTTATCCGCACGGCTGTAACGGATCGTGCACCCACGTCTCGATCCCTGAGTCAACAGATGGGTACTTTTGCAAGACAACAAACATCTGCACGAACAGTTCGACGACGTTTGCAGCAGCATAGACTGTCAGCTCGGAGACCATGACTGCGGCTACCCGTGACGCTGCATCACAGACGGGAGCGCCTGAGATGGTGTACTCAACGACGAACCTGGGTGCACGAATGCCAAAACGTCATTTTTTCGGATGAATCCAGGTTCTGTTTACAGCATCATCATGGTCGCATCCGTGTTTAGCGACATCGCGGTGAACGCACATTGGAAGCGTGTATTCGTCATCGCCATACTGGTGTATCACCCGGCGTGATGGTATGGGTTGCCATTGGTTACACGTCTCGGTCACCTCTTGTTCGCATTGACGGCACTTTGAACACTAGACGTTACATTTCAGATGTGTTACGACCCGTCGCTCTACCCTTCATTCGATATCTGCGAAACCCTACATTTCAGCAGAATAATGCACGACCGCATGTTGCAGGTCCTGTACAGGCCTTTCTGGATACAGAAAATGTTCGACTGCTGCCCTGGCCAGCACATTCTCCAGACCTCTCACCAATTGAAAACGTCTGGTCAATGGTGGCCGAGCAACTGGCTCGTCACAATACGCCAGTCACTAGTCTTGATGAACTGTGGTATCGTGTTGAAGCTGCATGGGCAGCTGTACCTGTACACGGCATCCAAGCTCTGTTCGACTCAATGCCTAGGCGTATGAAGGCCGTTATTACGGCCAGACGTGGTTGTTGTGGGTACTGATTTCTCAGGATCTATGCACCCAATCTGCGTGAAAATGTAATCATATGTCAGTTGTCGTATAATATATTTGTCCCATGAATAGCCGTTTATCATCTGCATTTCTTCTAGGTGTAGCAATTTTAATAGCCAGTAGTGCATATCCTCCAATATTAAATTTAGTACCTCGTCATTAGTTATCGGAACTAACTAACTAATCTTTGCCATGTTACTGTAGCACCACATTTCAAAAACTTCTATTCTCTTCTTTTCCGAAGTCTTACCGAACAAGGTGGCACAATGGTTAGCACACTGGATTCGCGTTGGGAGGACGACGGTTCAAACCGCGTCCGCCCAGCCTGATTTAGGTTTCTCATGATTTCCCTAAATCGCTTCAGGCAAATGCCTGGATGGTTGCCTTGAAAAGGCACGACCGACTGGCCCCAACCCCTGAATTAACCAACCAACCAATCTGAAGTCTTTATGTTCCGCGTTTCACTTCGCACAAGGCTACACTCTAAACAAATACCGTCGGAAACACATCCTAAACGTTATATTTATATTCAGTGTTAACAAATTAGTTTTTTTTTTTCAGAAACGATTTTCTTGCAGGTGCCTACCTGCCTTTTATACCCTGTCTGCTTCGACCATCGTCAGTTGTTCTACTCCCAAAGTAGCAAAACTCAACTTACTACAACTGGTGTCTCAGTTCTTAATCCAATTCTCTCTCAGTCGACCGACTTCCTTTTGTTGACTTTCATCTTATAACCTCTTTTGAAGACATTATCCACTCAGTTCATTTAATAGAAGGGACTGTGTACATTGGTCGGGCAATAACGCCGACATATACTGGGACAGTTGTTCGTAAGATTGTAAAATATCAGAATGGCCAACATGATACAAATCGCACACAGGAGGTCAAAAAATGGCTCTGAGCACTATGGGACTTAACTGCTGAGGTCATCAGTCCCCTAGAACTCAGAACTACTTAAACCTAACTAACCTAAGGACATCACACACATCCATGCCCGAGGCAGGATTCGAACCTGCGACCGTAGCAGTCGCGCGGTTCCAAACTGAAGTGCCTAGAACCGCTCGGCCACCCCGGCCATCACATGAGGTCGTTACGAACTCCTGGCGCAGAGCTCTCCTGCAACAGGGGAAAGGCCTCACGCGGCCACAGGTGTTGTCCGCCGCCTTATTTAAGTACACACCGTGAACAGAGCTCGCTGTGTTCGCACTTGCTATTTTTCTTTAGTAGACTCTCGGCCCCCTTGCAGAGCCGCCGCTTCCCTACAAGAAGCGGCCGTCCCCCGGTTAGTAGGAGAGCAGGGAGCTAGCCGGCCCCCAGATACGCGTCCCGTGACACACATTTACGGGGGCGGCGCCCTTTCGCGTGCCACGTGCCTGAACTCGCCGCCCCGCTGCCGCCCCCACCTCTAGCCTCCGCTAGTCCACCCTCACCCCCACCCCCGCTCTGCCGCTGCTACAGCGCTTAACGCTCGCCTCTGAAATCTGCAACGTCAGAGGAAGAACTTTCCTCCATTCTCCCTGCAGCAACATGTTATTTCTCAGCGGATGCGAAAGTAACAGGTATCGAAATAAATGAGCACAAAAATAGAGCAGTTCTTGTTCCTCAATGGAGGGAAGCACACGATGGATGTTGGTGGCGTGCCCTCTGTCCCAGCGACACTCTACCGTATGTCGCTGGAACATGGCACGTGGCACGCACCTCTAAGAAGGCCGAGTTCTTCCCATACGTAGTGCCTGTATTATTAAGATGGTCGATGCGCCGTTCTTCTTAACAACACAGCCAATTCAATATAGTATTTATCAGCCGATAGCAAGCAGAAACTTTCAGTTAAAATATCCTCCCCCTGTTCGGAAATTACATAATGTGCGTACAAGCTGCGACACAGGAGCGACGATGTATAGGAGTTTGGGTCTGGCAGTGAGTTGTGCAGGGATAGCTGAAGCGGTTACGGTGACTGCTCGCTTAAATAGGGATATCCTGGTCCGGGCCCCGGTTTGGCACAGATTTCCATTGTCGTCATTCCCCCGTACAGTTTGATGGTTGAAACTTCCTGGCAGATTAAAACTGTGTGCCGGATCGAGACTCGAACTCGGGACCTTTTGCCTTTCGCGGACAAATGCTCTACCATCTGAGCTACCCAAGCACGACTCACGCCCCGCCCTCACAGCTTTACTTCTGCCAGTACCTCGTCTCCTACCTTCCAAACTTTAGAGAAGCTCTCCTGCGAACGTTGCAGAACTAGCACTCCTGGAAGAAAGGATATTGCGAAGACATAGCTTAGCCACAGCCTGGGGGATGTTACCAGAATAAAATTTTCACTCTGCAGCGGAGTTGTGCGCTGATATGAAACTTCCTGGCAGATTAAAACTGTGTGCACGACCGAGACTCGAACTCGGGACCTTTGCCTTTCGCGGGCAAGTGCTCTACAATCTGAGCAACCCAACCCACATCCCCCGGAGTGTGGCTGAGCCATGTCTTCGCAATATCCTTTCTTCCACGAGTGCTAGTTCTGCAAGGTCTGCAGGAGAGCCTCTGTGAAGTTTGGAAGGTAGGAGATGAGGTACTAGTGGAATTAAAGCTGTGAGGACGGGTCGTGAGTCGTGCTTGGGTAGCTCAGATGGAAGAGCATTTGCCCGCGAAAGGCAAAGGTCCCGAGTTCGAGTCTCGGTCTGACACACAGTTTTAATCTGCTAGGAAGTTTCATATCAGCGCACACTCCGTTGCAGAGTGAAAATTTCATTCCAGTTTTATGGTTTTTTGTATTCGCAACTGCGAATACGTTTCATACAAGTTCCTTCCAGTCTGTAAGTACTGTCACGAGGCCGAAACCCTAAACTGTACATCAGTCTCACTGATGTCTGCACCTTGGAGGATTGTGGAACATATACTGTGCCCTGTATAACGGCTTTTCTGCAGATCGAACAGCTCCCGTGTAGTGATCCACATGCGAAACCGAGCTCGGTCCTTTCGTTGACATGCTGGAGGAGGAAGCAGACGGCGGAGCTCAGGCTCACACTGCGCCTCTGGACTTCCAGAAAGCTCCCGACAGATGGTGGTGGTGGTTGTGGAAATGAAGGGACCAGACTGCGACGGTCATCGGTCCCTTTTTCCAAAACTTCAAACACCCACACAGAATAAAAACGAAGAATGGAGAAGACAACAGACGACACAGGACAAGAAAGACTTAGACAGAAACCAGACAAAAGGAATTAAAATCACACAGAGTGTGACAGTGGTTGGCCGACCATAGAGACAAAAAGGGAAAAGCCAACCACCGAGAAACACACTAAAAACGCAGTCTAAAATCGTAGGCCAAAGGCTAGACTCAACACAAAAAAACACTTAGATTAAGTGATAAAAGCCCCCTGCCCGAATAAAACGCAAAACTAAGCCTGCCATGGCAGTGTAATCTGTTAAAAGGGCAGGGAGCGTATCAGGCAGCGCAAATGTCTGCCTGTGCACAGCAAAAAGGGGACAGGCCAACAAAATGTAGACCACCGTCAAAGCCGCCCCGCAGCGACATAGAGGCGGGTCCTCACGGCGCAGTATGTATCTGTGCGTCAGCCGGGTGTGGCCAATGCGGAGCCGCAAAGGACAACTGAGTCCCTGCGAGTGGCTCGCATGGATGACCGCCACACAGTCGTCATCTCCTTGATAGCACGAAGTTTATTGGGTGTGGTCAGATCGCACCATTCAGCGTCCCAAAGCGTGAAAACTTTGCGGCGTAAGACTGCTCGCAAATCAGTCTTCGGGAGGACAATGTCCAGAGTTGGTTTAATGGTGGCCTGTTTGGCCAGGCGATCACATGTTCACTGCCCGGTATCCCAACATGACCAGGGATCCACAGAAAGACCACAGAGCGGCCGCAACGGACAAGAGTATGGAGGGACTCCTGGACAGCCATCACCAGACGAGAGCGAGGGAAACACTGGTCGATAGCTCGTAAACCGCTCAGGGAGTCGCTACAGATAACGAAGGACTCACCTGAGCAGGAGCGGATATACTCTAGGGCACGAAAAATGGCGACCAGCTCGGCAGTGAAAACGCTGCAGCCAGCTGACAATGAGTGTTTCTCGTAATGGTCCCCTAGAGTGAGAGCATAGCCGACACGACCAGCAACCATCGAACCGTCAGTGTAAACAACGCCAGAGCCCTGATACGTGGCAAGGATGGAAAGAAAGCGGCGGAGGAAGGCCACCGGAGGAAGTGAGTCCTTTGGGCCCTGGGCCAATTCAAACCGAAGGCAAGGGCGGGGCACACACCACGGGGATGTACGCAGGGGGGCCCAGAAAGGAGGTGGAAGAGGGAAAACCCCAAGCCCGGAGAGAAGCTCTCTGACGCGGACCGCGATCGTACAACCCGACCGGGGCCGACATTCTGGGAGATGGACGACCGACTGAGGTAACAGGAGACGATAATTAGGATGCCTGGGCAAGCTACAAACATGTGTAGCATAAGCGGCCAGTAAACGTTGGCGCCGTAACTGCAGTGGAGGGACACATGCCTCCACACGTAAGCTGTTCACAGGGCTGGTCCGGAAAGCACCAGCAGTAAGTCGGATCCCGCTGTGAAGGATTGGGTCCAGCACCCGCAACGCAGAAGGGGATGCTGAACCATAAGCCAGGCTCCCATAATCCAGACGGGACTGGATTAACGCCTGGTAGAGCCGTAAGAGGGTAGATTTGTCGGCGCCCCAGCTGGTGTGGCTCAAGCATCGCAGAGCATTAAGATGCCGCCAACACATTTGTTTAAGCTGCCGAATATGTGGGAGACAAGTCAACCGGGCATCAAAAACCACACCCAAAAAACCGATGTGTCTCCACCACGGCAAGAAGTTCGCCGGCAAGATAAAGTTACGGCTCAGGGTTAACTGTTCGTCGCCGGCAGAAATGCATAACGCAGGTCTTGGCAGCCGAAAACTGGAAACCATGCGCTACAGGTCAAGACTGTTCCTTGCAGATAGTGCCCTGCAGCTGACGTTCAGCAGCTGCAGTGCCAATGGAGCTATAGTAGAGGCAGAAGTCGTCAGCATACAAGGAAGCTGAGACAGACGTTCCCACCACCGCAGCAAGCCCTTTAATTGCAATTAAAAACAGGCAGACACTTAAGACAGATCCCTGTGGTATCCTGTTATCCTGAACTCGGGAGGAACTATGGGAGGCCGCGACTTGCACGCGGAAGGTACGACGCGACAGAAAATTTCGTATGAAAATCGGCAGCGGACCCCGAAGACCCCAACCATGAAGCGCAGAGAGGATGTGATGGCGCCATGTCGTATCGTACGCCTTCCGCATGTCAAAAAAGACAGCGACGAGCTACTGACGGCGGGCAAAGGCCGTACGAATGGCTGACTCCAGGCTCACCAGATTGTCGACGGCAGAGCGGCCTTTACGGAACCCACCCTGAGATGGAGCCAGAAGGCCCGAGACTCGAGTACCCAACTCAACTGCCGGCTCACCATGCGCTCGAGCAACTTGCCAAGAACGTTGGTGAGGCTAATGGGGCGGTAGCTGTCCACCTCCAGTGGGTTCTTGCCAGGTTTCAAAACGGGGATAACAATGCTTTCCCGCCATGTCGACGGAAACTCACCCTCGACCCAGATACGGTTGTAAAGGTCCAGGAGGCGTCGCTGACAGTCTACTGAGAGGTGTTTCAGCATCTGACAGTGGATGTGATCTGGCCCGTGAGCTGTATCAGGGCAAGCGGCTAGGGCACTATGGAATTCCCACTCACTGAATGGAACGTTGTAGGATTCAGGATGGCGGGTGTGAAATGAAAGGCTAGGACGTTCCAACCGCTCTTTAATGGAGCGCAAGGCCTGCGGGTAATTCACAGAAGCGGAACTGAGAGCAAAATGGTCTGCTAAGTGGTTTGCAATTATGTCGGAGTCAGTACAAACTACTCCATTCAGTGACAAAAAATGGTTCAAATAGCTCTGAGCACTATGGGACAACATCTATGGTCATCAGTCCCCTAGAACTTAGAACTACTTAAACCTAACTAACCTAAGGACATCACACAACACCCTGTCATCACGAGGCAGAGAAAATCCCTGACCCCGCCGGGAATCGAACCCGCATTCAGTGACAGTACAGGGACGCTGACAGCGGTCCAATAGCCATAGAGGTGCCTAATCTTGGCCCAAACCTGCGATGGAGAGATATGGAGGCCAATGGTGGAGACATATCGTTCCCAGCACTCCTGCTTGTGTTGGCGAATGATGCGGTGGGCCCGCGCACGGAGTTGTTTAAAGGCGATGAGGTTTTCTAATGAGGGATGCCGCTTGTGATGCTGTAGCGCCCGCCTGCGATCTTTAATCACCTCGGCGATCACAGGCGACCACCAAGGCACAGTCCTCTGCCGAGGGGACCCAGAAGAACGGGGAATGGCAGATTCTGAGGCAGTAACGATGCCGGTGGTGACCGAGTGAACCACCGCATCAATGGCGTCATTAGAGAGATGCTCAATAGCGGCAATGGAGGAGAACAAGTCCCAGTCAGCCTTATTCATAGCCCATCTGCAAGGGCGCCCAGAAGAGTGACGCTGTGGCAGTGACAGAAAGATCGGAAATTGGTCACTACCACACTCCATTGAACAGACGGTAAGAGGCTAGGGCTGCAGATCGAAAGGTCTATGGCTGAGTACGTGCCATGCGCCACACTGAAATGTGTGAAGGCACCATCATTTAAAATGGAAAGGTCGAGCTGTGCCAATACACGGTCAATGGTGCTGCCTCTGCCCGTTGCTACCAATCCACCCCACAGAGGGTTATGGGCGTTGAAGTCGCCAAGTAACAGGAAAGGTGGCGGCAGTTGGGCTATCAGTGCAACCAGGACATGCTGCGGAACATCACCATCCGGTGGAAGATACAGGCTGCAGACAGTAACAGCCTGAGGCGTCCACACCCGAACAGATACAGCCTCCAAAGATATTTGTAGAGGGACAGACTCGCTGTGAAGAGAGTGAAGGAAATAGATGCAGACGCTACCAGATACCCTTTCATAAGCTGCCCGGTTCTTATAATAACCCCGATAGCCACGGAGGGCAGGGTTTCGCATCGCTGGAAACCAAGTTTCTTGAAGAGCAATGCAGAAGAAAGGGTGAAGGCTGAGAAGTTGTCGGAGCTCAGCAAGATGGTGGAAGAAACCACTGCAGTTCCACTGGATGACATTGTCCATGGCTGAGAAGGCGTGAAGGGACTGAGGAGGCAAATTACATTGCTGGGTCACCTGCCGCCACCGTTCGAGTACCGACAGGTGCGACATCCATTATGTCTGAGGGACCGACGAGATCGAGATCCTCAGCGGACGTAAGAATCTCCACCTCATCCTCAGATGCAGAGCTTGTAGGTAGCGGTGGAGTAGGTGCCACCGCAGGTGCCTTGGTCTTAGAGGTCTTCAATTTCGCTTTTTCGCGCTGTTCCTTTGGTTGCCCTTGCTGGGAGGGCTTTTTGAGTCAGTCTCCAGGACCGAAGATGATCGCGAAGCTCGACGACCAGCGACCTGTGGCTTCTTCAGCCACTGGTGGGTGTCTCCTGTGCCGCTGGTAGGAACCTGGGAAGGGAGTGACCCAAGGGATCCCTACCGAGTGAGAGAAGCAGAAGTAGACTTAAGCTTCTCCGGCTTAGAAGTGGGGACTAGTGACCCCGGCAGGTGAGGGGGTGCTGCTCCCGAGGTAGGTGGTGTGGGAGCAACAGAGAAAGAAGTGGCTCCCACCGTCAAGGGGGCAGGTGTGGTCCTCTGGCTTTTAGAGCTGACGGTATGTGGTGCAGCTATGGAAACTGTAGCAGGAGTGACAGTTGCGGCGTAAGATGTCGTCATGTGTACTGGATGAAGTCGTTCAAATTTCCGCTTAGCCTCAGTGTAGGTCAGTCGATCCAGGGTCTTGTATTCCATTATTTTCCGTTCTTTCTGTAGAATCTTACAGTCCGGCGAGCAAGGGTGATGGTGCTCTCCGCAGCTGACACAGATGGGAGATGGTGTACATGGAGTATCAGGATGGGATGGTCGACCACAATCGGGAAGACATATAGCCGAACTTCCAACACTTGAAGCACCGCATCGGGGGAGGGATATATGGCTTGACATCACAATGGTAGACCATCACCTTGACCTTCTTAGGTAATGTGTCACCCTCGAAGGCCAAGATGAAGGCACCAGTGGCAACTTGATGATCCCTCGAATCCCGTGGACGCGCCAGACGAAATGGACACCTCGTCGCTCTAAGTTGGCTCTAAGTTGGCGCGCAGCTCGTCATCGGACTGTAAAAGAAGATCTCTGTGGAAAATAATGCCCTGGAGCATATTTAAGCTTTTATGTGAGGTGATAGTAACAGAAACATCCCCAAGCTTCGTACAAGCGAGCAGAGGATGCTGTTTTTATCAAGAACGACCCTGACCACATTTTGGACAAGCCCTCCACCTCCCCAAACTTGTCCTCTAAATGCTCTACAAAAAACTGAGGCTTCACGGACACAAAGGATTCCCCGTCAGCTCTGGTACAGATGAGATACCGGGGCGAATACGTTTAACTGTCATTCATAGCCTTCCGTTCCTCCCACGTGTGTCCAGGGAGGGGAACGATCTGGGGTCATACACATTAGCTTTAAAGTGAGCCCTCGAACGCTTAGAGACTGCTGGTGGCAAGAGAAGATGTGCCACTCTTCATTGCGTGTCATCCACCCTGATGCCACCTACTTGGACCAAGGGCCCTCCCCACGGGCGCCAACCAGCCACAGCAAGGGCCACCTGGCAGGATGGCCATTGCTGGGAGTCCCGATGCCCCAGGGAGAAAGGCATCTACTCCTTGGCATACGTGAGGAGTTCAAATGGCTCTGAGCACTATGGGACTTAACTGCTACGGTCATCAGTCCCCTAGAACTTAGAACTACTTAAACCTAACTAACCTAAGGACAGCACACAACACCCAGCCATCACGAGGCAGAGAAAATCACTGACCCCGTCGGGAATCGAACCCGGGAACACGGGCGTGGGAAGCGAGAACGCTACCGCACGACCACGAGATGCGGGCTACGTGGGGAGTTAACGGCGCAGGCATCAGTAGAGCGATCCCTGTGTTGTCAGGGGGCTACAACCAACAGGGTACATGGCGGCCCCACCACAACGGACTGGCTACCATGCTGGATTTTAGGTGACATGTTGTCCACGGTCGCCGTCAGTGCAGAAAGTGGCACTGCACATCGCATGGCGGAAAGTGCACGCAGAACGTATCCATGCCCCAGAGATGGAGAGCGGGCAGGACTGCAATGCAACGACGAATAAGCTGGCGAAATATCTCAATGCAAGATGGACACAATGGACCAAGTAAGGCGCCCTTCCCCAATCATCTCACTCTTCGGAAGAATTTTGAGATAAGGAGGTCAAACCCGACAGGGGACCATCACAGAAGGGCCGAAACGTTTGAGGCTCCTTTTAGTCGCCTCTTACGACAGGCAGGAATACCATGGGCCTATTCTTACCCCCAGACCTGCAAGGGGTCTCCGGACAGAGTCCAGCGTCGTAGCCTAACAAAGTACCCACTGTACGTCTCAACAGATATATGACTGGGTTCGAGCCTTCATTGGAAAGGCAGTCCAGCACAAAGCATGGAAATACACAGCTACAAAACTCTAATTAACACTTAAAAAGACTTCTGCTCTCTGCCAAAGTTGTTCCTCCTTAACGTCCGACCAAGGACCATAGCAGTCTTGAATAAAAGTTAGTAATCAGCTACAAAGCTATTGATCGGCGACTCCATGGAGTGTCCTGTGTACCACGACCAGATAATGGATATACTTAGAAGGAGAGACAGCATTGGTCGTATTTTTTTGTTTTATTAACCGCAAAATCGATTTTCGGTCACTTAGTGACCATCCCCAGTGCTGTAATGTACAATTTAAATTGGTAGGCACTGGTGTCAACAAGCTTAGAGCTATCACAGTTTAGTGACCATCCTCAGTGCTGTAATATACAATTTAAATTGGTAGGTGCTGGTTTCAACAAGCTTATATACACTCCTGCAAATTGAAATAAGAACACCGTGAATTCATTGTCCCAGGAAGGGGAAACTTTATTGACACATTCCTGGGGTCAGATACATCACATGATCACACTGACAGAACCACAGGCACATAGACACAGGCAACAGAGCATGCACAATGTCGGCACTAGTACAGTGTATATCCACCTTTCGCAGCAATGCAGGCTGCTATTCTCCCATGGAGACGGTCGTAGAGATGCTGGATGTAGTCCTGTGGAACGGCTTGCCATGCCATTTCCACCTGGCGCCTCAGTTGGACCAGCGTTCGTGCTGGACGTGCAGACCGCGTGAGACGACGCTTCATCCAGTCCCAAACATGCTCAATGGGGGACATATCCGGAGATCTTGCTGCCAGGGTAGTTGACTTACACCTTCTAGAGCACGTTGGGTGGCACGGGATACATGCGGACGTGCATTGTCCTGTTGGAACAGCAAGTTCCCTTGCCGGTCTAGGAATGGTAGAACGATGGGTTTGATGACGGTTTGGATGTACCGTGCACTATTCAGTGTCCCCTCGACGATCACCAGTGGTGTACGGCCAGTGTAGGAGATCGCTCCCCACACCATGATGCCGGGTGTTGGCCCTGTGTGCCTCTGTCGTATGCAGTCCTGATTGTGGCGCTCACCTGCACGGCGCCAAACACGCATACGACCATCATTGACACCAAGGCAGAAGCGACTCTCATCGCTGAAGACGACACGTCTCCATTCGTCCCTCCATTCACGCCTGTCGCGACACCACTGGAGGCGGGCTGCACGATGTTGGGGCGTGAGCGGAAGACGGCCTAACGGTGTGCGGGACCGTAGCCCAGCTTCATGGAGACGGTTGCGAATGGTCCTCGCCGATACCCCAGGAGCAACAGTGTCCCTAATTTGCTGGGAAGTGGCGGTGCGGTCCCCTACGGCACTGCGTAGGATCCTACGGTCTTGGCGTGCATCCGTGCGTCGCTGCGGTCCGGTCCCAGGTCGACGGGCACGTGCACCTTCCGCCGACCACTGGCGACAACATCGATGTACTGTGGAGACCTCACGCCCCACGTGTTGAGCAATTCGGCGGTACGTCCACCCGGCCTCCCGCATGCCCACTATACGCCCTCGCTCAAAGTCCGTCAACTGCACATACGGTTCACGTCCACGCTGTCGCGGCATGCTACCAGTGTTAAAGACTGCGATGGAGCTCCGTATGCCACGGCAAACTGGCTGACACTGACGGCGGCGGTGCACAAATGCTGCGCAGCTAGCGCCATTCGACGGCCAACACCGCGGTTCCTGGTGTGTCCGCTGTGCCGTGCGTGTGATCATTGCTTGTACAGCCCTCTCGCAGTGTCCGGAGCAAGTATGGTGGGTCTGACACACCGGTGTCAATGTGTTCTTTTTTCCATTTCCAGGAGTGTAGATCACAGTTTATGTGATCGCTCTAAGCTTGTTGACACCAGTGCCTACCAATTTAAATTGTATATTACAGCACTGAGGATGGTCACTAAGTGACCGAAAGTCGATTTTGCGGTTAATAAAACAAAAAAATACGACCAATGCTGTCTCTCGTTCTAAGCTACAAAGCTGTAAGTCGTTAGCATTTAGTCACACAAATATACTTTTATTTTAAACTGTGCATCATTCGATGTGTTTCACATCATAATGTCTATCATGAATATCGTCCATGAAACTGGAAATTAATCATGTGATTCACTATATATCTCTCACATGACCACACCATATTCAGATTTCGCTTTCGCCACAAGACAATCTAGTAAACCCCGTTCTCTGACACACACCAAATCCGAACGAAGCCAGCTGCGCGGCATGCCACACACCATAACTTACAACACCACAAAATCTATTGTCACACACCGTTACTTACAACTCCACAAAATCTATTGCTACACACCATTACTTACAACGCCACAAAATCTATTGCCACACGCTATATCTTACAACGGCACAAAATCTATTGCCACACACCATAACTTACAACGCCACAAAATCTGGTGCCATTCCGACTCTGCACTGTGCTGCGCTTCCTTTCTTCGCAGCTCGACCATCAGCAGAGGCTCCTTTTGCCACTCAGCTCCAACACAAGTCCTCTCTGGCAGCTGACGAGGATATGTGAGAGTTGGTTCCTGCACGACGCTTTACACCGGGGCAGTCTCTTGGGACGGACCTGCTTGATTTTAGCGCCACACTAGGCCTGCTGCTAACGTCAGACACTTCAGAGAAGAGAACACTATAAAGCCGATGAACGGTGCAACACAAGTTCTACATTGCTTTGTATCCAGCATACGAAAACAGGAATTCGTAAAGGCTCTGGAGTAGACGAAATTCCGCCAGAATTACTGAGTTCCTTGCGAGAACCAGACACGTCAAAACGTTCCACCAGATGTGGAAGACGTGCACAGGCTGGACAAGCATATGGAAAATCGGGAGAAATGTATGCTTGAACAAAAATTCTTCATTTGTGTGGCCATGCAGTCCTTAATTGCTATACAGTTACTGAGGGTACTTAAATTCCGTATCTGCAACTACAAGAAAATGCGTGTTTTTTGTCACCAAACGCGTTTCGTTTTGTTGAATACTACATCATCGGCAGTGGTATTTCATGCCTGGTTTTTTCCACTCACATCAGGGAATGCAGTTTGTTTGCACATTTTTAAATTATTTCTTTCTTTTGCACTGTTGATTCTGGGTTAATCCGACACTGTTTTGCAGAACGACGAGTTTTTTTCTGTTAAACATAACACAGTGTGGTAATACCGCTGTTTATTTGTAAAGACCACCAATGACGATGTTTTATTTCAATAAAACAAAATGCGTTTGGTGACACGTAATTTCTTCTAGTTGCAGAAGCGGAATTAAAATACCTTCAATAATTAAACATAAATGCAGATGGCAAGCTTGCAAGTTGTGCTGCTTTATTTGCCCACGGACAGCACCCGTGCAGCGTCTTAAGTACTTTGCGAGAGACAGCCATGGTCAGAACAGTGTCCTGTGTACTTGAGAATGCGCTATGTCAGAGCTGAGTGAATTCGAATATGAAATTTTCGATATCGTATGATGTGTATTTCTCATCGAAGGTAGCTGAAAGGTTTCGTCTTTGAAGACGCGCCGTATCAGAGATTTATGCCGCTTACAGGGAGAGCAGACGAACATCATCCGCTATGTCACAACGCAGACGAAAGTGTGTGCTGAGTGATCGCTACAGTCTTTTTTAGAGGTCTACAGCTAGCAAAACTAACAGATCGTTGGTCTTGTGAACCCTGCCAGCACCAAAACAACACGACGGAGGCTCCACAAGCAGAGAACTGCCCGACGACATGGAATTTCAAAATCACTCACCAGTGAAGCGAATGACCGTAGCAGGAAAATGTGGTGCCATAAAACCGAGAGTGTGGAGCAATGGAAGCGAGCCAGTTGGCCGAATGAGACGTGCTTCACACTGCTGCCAACTTCTGGCTGAGCTTACGTCCAAAGTGCGAGAAATGACGGGGGTTCGGTGATTATTTGGGCAGCCATATTGTGGTATTCCTTTGATCCGAAGGTTACTCGCCAAGAATTATGTGACCATCTTGGCTGATCAGGTTCATCCCATGTTAGAATGTCTGTTCCCTGACGGCGATGCTGTGTTCCAGCATCACTTGGCACAGCTCGCATCATGTAGGACTCTTTTTGTGCATACGAGGAAGGATTTTCGTATTTCCACTAGAGACCACAGTCAACAGATCTCAATATTATTGAGCTTTTATGGTCTAGTTGGTGAGAAGAGTGCGTGATCGTTATCCATCTCTATCGTCTTTACCTGATCTTTCAGGAAGAATGGTATTACGAGTCCCTTGAAAACCATACCGGACCTGTATTTATCCATTCCGAGACTGCTGGAAGCTGTTTTTAACGACCACAGGATTTCTCCAGTGTATTAGGCATGCTAATGTGTTGTCTTTTTGGCGTTTCCATATTTTTGTGCAGTCTCTGTATGAGACACGCGAAATACCCTCATATTTATGGAAGAACGTAATAATATTAACTTTAAATCAGGCAGATGCTGACAGATGTCAATAGTACTGAACCGTCATTTTAATCAGTCGTGGCTGAAAAACAATGACACGATATACCGCTAGAATAACGGAAAAACTGATGTAAGCCGACTTTGGGGAAGTTGAAGAATCACGCGAGATAATACTGACTGACCCCACGACTTATCTTAGGAGATAGGTTGAAGAGAGACAAACCTACATTTATAGCATTTGTGCATTTGGGGAATACTTTTGACAATGTTGATCCGATTAGAGTCTTGGAAATTTTGAAGGTTGCAGGGATAAAATAAAGGGAGAAAAAGTTTATTTACAACTTGTATAGCTGTCAGTTACAAGAGTCGAAGGACGTGAAAGGGAAGCAGTGACTGAGAAGGGAGTGGGTCGGGGTTGTAGCCTATCCCAGACGTTATAATGTCTACCTTGAACATTCTGTGAAGGAAACCAAGCAGAAATTTGGAAGGAGAATTATAGTTGAGGGAGAAGATGGCACTGTAATTCTGTCACAGACGGTAAAGCAATGGAAGGAAGTCGATAGTGATTTCAAAAGAGGTTACGAGATGACCATTAACAAAAGCAAAACAAGGGCGATGGGATGCAGACGAATTAAATCAGTCGATGCTGCGGGAATTAGGCTAGGAAATGAGGTATTAAAATCAGTCAATGAATTTTGCTATTTCGGCAGCAAAATAACTGATGATCGGCCAAGTACAGAGGAATTAAGAAGCAGACTGGAAATAGCAAAAAAAAAAAAAAAAAAAAAATTCTGAGCAAAAAATTATTGGTGATTTTCAATTTACATTTACACTACTGGCCATTAAAATTGCTACACCATGAAGATGACGTGCTACAGACGCGAAATTTAACCGACAGGAAGAAGATGCTGCGATATGCAAATGATTAGCTTTAGCTTTTCAGAGCATTCACACAAGGTTGGCGCCGGTGGCGACACATACAACGTGCTGACATGAGGAACGTTTGCAACCGATTTCTCATACACAAAAAGCAGTTGACCGTCGTTGCCTAGTGAAACGTTGTTGTGATGCCTCGTGTAAGGAGGAGAAATGCGTACCATCACGTTTCCGACTTTGATAAAGGTCGGATTGTAGCCTATCGCGATTGCGGTTTATCGTATCACGACTTTGCTGCTCGCGTTGGTCGAGATCCAGTGACTATTAGCAGAATATGGAATCGGTGGGTTCAGGAGGGTAATACGGAACGCCAACGGCCTCGTATCACTAGCAGTCGAGATGACAGGCATCTTATCTGCATGGCTGTAACGGATCGTGCAGCGACATCTCGATCCCTGAGTCAACAGATGGGGACGTTTGCAAGATAACAACCATCTGCACGAACAGTTCGAAAACGATTGCAGCAGCATGGACTATCAGCTCGGAGACCGTGGCTGTGGTTAGCCTTGACGCTGCATCACAGACAGGAGCGCCTGCGATGGTGTACTCAACGACGAACCTGGGTGCACGAATGCCAAAACGTCATTTTTTCGGATGAATCCAGGTTCTGTTTACAGCATCATTGCGAGGTGCCGGGGCAAGCAGTGTATTTAACACTAAATTCTTCTAGAATCTCCATATGTAAATGATGCTCTAAGCCCACCCCCCCCTATTCTAACTCCGACTTTTGCTGTTGCACATGGATCAAAAAATATAAGCGAACTGACTGTAATCAACACTGCAAGTGGAGTAGAAAAGAGTTTGGCACCTGCAATAATTTAATTTGATAAATAAGTTAAATAAAGGAAGGTTTCATTAACGTAGTAAGAAATGATGATTTGCTGTACCGATTAACAGAATGAAAGTTCTGTCCAAAATAAGAATATGATTTATTAAGACTAAACACAGAATATTAAACAAAAACGCATGAAACATTTATAATACATCAAATTGGCTCAAATTGGATACTCAAACAAACGCTATGAATGTGAAGTTGTCCCTAAACTAGATTGTGAGGTTTAAGACGAAGTGGTATGTGGAGCCAATTCCTTGCCACTCAAATCTTAAGAGAGACACACAGCTAACCCAACATTAATTGCTGCTACTCAAGACAGAACAAAGTTAGAAAAAGACGAACAGGCGCGCTGCTGAGCTCTGATTATCACCTAGGAAAATCCCTATCTGCCGGTGCTGCGGACATACATTACCAAACTGTCTTCTTAACTGCCAGAACACGATCTGGCGTACCGGAGGCGATGGCTGGTTGCTTCGACGTCCTCGACCGAAAGGCGAGAGCCGACTACCTAGAGCACCCATACAGGCTGAACACACAACATTCCCGCCCCCACGACAGTGGCCGTGGTTAAACGTTCCAATTAGCAACTCGAAAACCGGCGGAAAATTCCACTCTATTGCCGGAGCACTACCATTCCACCAATGGAGATTCTTAGCGCCAATTTCTGCGCTAATTTTGCTACGTCACAGAGCTATGCCCTGAGCAAGCCAATCACAGTTACTATTTTGCAGAAAGCGCGGGAATTTTCCCGCCACAACTACCTGGGTACACAAGTCATTCCCACGCCTCGCTGGTAGCCCGCCAGAAAGTGTTTTCGCCAAGTTTCTGCGAAGTAACGGAACCTCTAGCCCAGCCGCTACTTCAGACCCCTCCGGGCATGTCTTTTGACAATGTCGGTGTCTGCAAAGCATTCACTCGACTTCCTCACATCCGTCGGCTTAACGCTTTCCAGATCAGCAGTGCCCGCCTGTCACCGGACCACCTGGGTGACGAGAGACGCTGCATGGGAAGTCCACGTGTGAAGGAATAGCGACTTTTCACTGCATGCAATTAGAGAGGAAAATCGTAAGATAGAAATATGAGAGGGGGCTCATGCCACCTCTCATAGCCCCTACGCCATTTTAGATTGTAATTGGTGAGCGGTTGGCTCACTTAGGAGCAAGGTAGTGAGTCAATCGCCCAAGAACAATCTCGCAAACTGGCTGCACATGCCGCACTCTATAAAGAAAATCACTGCAACTGAAAAATGCAGCTCATAGAGGGAGGATTATTTATGATGTAGCCAACTTCACCTTCTTAATATGGAACACTAACACTCACATCACACATCCATACCCAGGGAGCCCCTTCCAAACACCGATTCACACAGACATTCACTCTCTAAATACGGCCCGGGCATGTGAGCCAAATATGGAGCAATTTATTCTTTACAATCAGAGTTGGAGTGCTCCGCAATTAAATGCCCAAGATGTTACAACAATTTTAATCATTAAATTAACCTGAACTCACTCACACATGATACTATTTAAGTTAACAATCTCTTTGTGAGCTTTCAGAATCTAATTACAACCTCCGATTCATTCTGTCTCCCTGCAGCAAGAATAACCTTTACAAAATGTTCCCTGAACTGATGGTCCATTCACAATGACAGTGGTGGTATCTGCTTCAGTTTATGGGGACTTCAGGCACACTGTTTGCATACACACAACAATAAATACAAAATACGAAAAAAAATGGTGTGGAGAACAATACAGTAATTTGTAATAAGAATTACAATGTAAAACACAAACACATACAAGGTATAACATACATTACAAAAACAACACTGGAGAAAGAAATTTAAGAAAAAAAAACAAGGTTCATGGGGCATCAAGTTGTGCGTGCACATTGCACAAAGTTCACGACTGTGCTGAGAATGAGGCACTAAATCACATTGTTAGAAATATTCGAAGCACTTCACAAATTCCACAGTACTGACATCACATAGGGCTAAACGTCAGGTGTTGTTGCTACGTTGTTGCAACGGCAATAGGGTGTGCTGGAGCATCTGCAGTACTCTGTTGAGATTGCACCAAGACCTACGCATATGATCACAGCAGTACGGTAGGAAGACACAGTGATAGGCTCTCCTCACGTCGATTAATTGTCTCTGAGGTCTACTTGTTGGGATACATCACTAGTCTAGGTCTCTTCTCTCGCTGGACAGTACTTTACGTTTCCCAGTATTGCAGTTCGACGAGGGATGATGGCACGTGGAGTGACTCCACAAGTGTGTGAGGTCATCCATACAGGATCGAACTAGGAGCGGCGATTGCTAAAACTGCTCTCTAATAGAGAGGAGAAGTTAGAAATGAGACCATACATTTGTTAGTGTGGCAAGATACTGCTTTGTGTATGCAGATCGGCCAATGCTAGTGAGTTGTAAAAACCCAAACAGGTGAGTATATAGCGTCCCTTTCTGTCCTGAGGCACATGAGGCGCAGGTTCTGACACAATATGTGATCTTCTTCGTATACTCACGACAACATGGTCTGCCGCAGGGAATCCCTCCAAATGGCTGCCGCGTCCGGAGTGCTAGCAGGCTGTCGCGTGTGGGTCGCGTGTCAGTGTCAACGGCCAGCCTCACTTTCGCTTGTGGCCCGGCGAGGATCCCGCCTAATCCCTCAGGTATACAGCCCGGTGACTGTCAGCTTGCGGAACCGGACGCTCGCCTTCTTGCAGGTAGCCGAAGACCTCTTGTTTTTGCGCTGGCTGGCCTCTGCATTGTCCCAATACCAGTCATCTGCACAGTTCTGACAAAAATCTTATGCCTAACTTTTTCCCATGATCTTCTATGTTATAATAAATTTACATAATGACACATTGATGGTCTGTCATTTCAGACACTCTTATTTTACTTTTATAGTTATTAATCTATGGCTATCATTTAACAAAATCTTGGTGTATCAAATTTAGACATGGAAATAATTTACCTTGATATTTGTGTAAAGACCGGTCTCACTACTGTACATGGTGTGTGACGCTACACTGGATGAACAGCTAAATGTGCGGGCTCGCACTAATATTACTATTAATTATATAGATCGACAGTAGATATGCTCAAGAATTAACTACCATTTGCCAACGATCTACATTCTATGTCTTTTAATTAAATTATGTTGTTATGCAGGTCTAAGTTTTACTGTGCTATAAAGAACATGCAACTATGCTACTTTCACTCGCCCGTCGTCCCTCCATCTCGGGTCTGTGGTTTGGTGACCCGAAAAATAGCATCTCAACAGGCGCGCGCCAAGCACTTGTGGTAGAAAACCGCCACACTATTAAGGATCTAGTTATTGTAAAATCCTAAAGTTTAATTTATCCTAGTATATGGTACTCTCTCTATTATTATTATTATTATTATTATTATTATTATTTACCTTATGCAACACTCTTACATAATTCCTGTTACGCTGAGATGTCTCGCTGCTCGCCGCTATTGACGACAGTGATGTGCGCGCCGTACGACATGGCCTGCGAGTTCTCACTACGCCTCACTGAAATTCCAGAGACTGGGTTAGCCATGGCTATACAAGACAATAAATTTATAGTTGCAACTTCTTTTTCTATGTTATGCAGTATTCGCGATCAAAGCACACCTTTCCAGAGGCAATGTGATATGACCAAGCCAGGACTGGTTCCTGTTGAGGATTCCGTCGCCCACCACACTTCAGCTACACAGTATGTCACGAATTTCCAAGTATAATTCCTTGGTTATTCATCTGTGACAATCACAAGCAGCACGTTAAATCCCCAACCAGCACATTGGCATGGTAGGCTTTATGCCCGCATTTCTACCGTCTAGGCCCTAGGGCACCATTGGAGTCAAACGCTCACAGGTTCACCCTGACTGGCAAGACAACGATGCTGGCGCATCACTGTAAAAACTATACTGCACATGTTCATCCTCGAAATCACGCAATATACCACAATCTTGCAGTGCACTGACGCGTGCCTGCAAGCATTGGTATGAACTTCTCACGAACTGGTTGTGGCCGCTATGGAGCGTATCACGACTTCTCAGAACGCTTTTAAGAGCACGTTCTTGTATGCGCCCGTTTGTGCGACATCTCGTCACTCATCATTATCCCTCAACATGGACACCAGACAGGAAAGGACTAAAACATTGCATCATGGAAAGATAGTGTCTCCTACTCCACCGACATTGGACGTCGCGAACAAAAAAAAAAAAAAAAAAAAAAAAAAAAAAAAAAAAAAAAAAAAAAAAAAAAAAAAAAAAAAAAAAAGGATAGCAGCAGTAAATTCTTATGCGAGACAACGCAGCGTGTTAATACTTTAGCAATCTTAATCTATTAATGCAACGATTATCGTTCCCCGAAGAAAGGTTCATCTATTTGCCTATTCTACTATGTACACCACTTACACTACTACTATAGCAAGGTTCATGTATTTGCCCATTTTACTATGTACACCACTTACACTACTACTATTCCACGAACTCCTTTATGTAAGAGATGTGGTGGAGTCCTATGGACTTCTTTCCTTTCAGCGTCTCCAATTCATAAGCATTGTGGTGAGCTGCTCTCCTTATACGGTACGGGCCGTTGTAAACAGAATAGAATTTTTGGCATTTCATTTTTTGTTTGTTCGAAAGTCGGAAAGACTTCACGAGCACCTTTTGTCCAATTTGGAAGTGTCGTAGACGAGCTCCCCTGTCTACATCTACATCTACATCCATACTCCGCAAGCCGCCTGACGGTATGTGGCGGAGGGTACCTTCAGTACCTCTATCGGTTCTCCCTTCTATTCCAGTCACGTATTGTTCGTGGAAAGAAGGATTGTCGGTAAGCCTCTGTGTGGGCTCTAATCTCTCTGATTTTATCCTCATGGTCTCTTCGCGAGATATATGTAGGAGGGAGCAATATACTGCTTGACTCTTCGGTGAAGGTATGTTCTCGAAACTTCAATAAAAGCCCGTACCGAGCTACTGAGCGTCTCTCCTGCAGAGTCTTCCACTGGAGTTTATCTATCATCTCCGTAACGCTTTCGCGATAACTAAATGATCCTGTAACGAAGCGCGCTGCTCTCCGTTGGATCTTCTCTATCTCTTCTATCAACCCTATCTGGTACGGATCCCACACTGCTGAGCAGTATTCAAGCAGTGGGCGAACAAGCGTACTGTAACCTACTTCCTTTGTTTTCGGATTGCATTTCCTTAGGATTCTTCCAATGAATCTCAGTCTGGCATCTGCTTTACCGACGATCAACATTATATGATCATTCCATTTTAAATCACTCCTAATGCGTACTCCCAGATAATTTATGGTATTAACTGCTTCCAGTTGCTGACCTGCTATTTTGTAGCTAAATGATAAAGGATCTATCTTTCTGTATATTCGCAGCACATTACACTTGTCTACATTGAGATTCAATTGCCATTCCCTGCACCATGCGTCAATTCGCTGCAGATCCTCCTGCATTTCAGTACAATTTTCCATTGTTACAACCTCTCGGTACACCACAGCATCATCTGCAAAAAGCCTCAGTGAACTTCCGATGTCATCCACCAGGTCATTTATGTATATTGTGAATAGCAACGGTCCTATGATACTCCCCTGCGGCACACCTGAAATCACTCTTACTTCGGAAGACTTCTCTCCATTGAGAATAACATGCTGCGTCCTGTTATCTAGGAACTCCTCAATCCAATCACACAATTGGTCTGATAGTCCATATGCTCTTACTTTGTTCATTAAACGACTGTGGGGAACTGTATCGAACGCCTTGCGGAAGTCAAGAAACACGGCATCTACCTGTGAACCCGTGTCTATGGCCCTCTGAGTCTCGCGGACGAATAGCGCGAGCTGGGTTTCACATGACCGTCTTTTTCGAAACCCATGCTGATTCCTACAGAGTAGATTTCTAGTCTCCAGAAAAGTCATTATACTCGAACACAATACGTGTTCCAAAATTCTGCAACTGATCGACGTTAGAGATATAGGTCTATAGTTCTGCACATCTGTTCGACGTCCCTTCTTGAAAACGGGGATGACCTGTGCCCTTTTCCAATCCTTTGGAACGCTACGCTCTTCTAGAGACCTACGGTACACCGCTGCAAGAAGGGGGGCAAGTTCCTTCGCGCTCTCTGTGTAAAACTGAACTGGTATCCCATCAGGTCCAGAGGCCTTTCCTCTTTTGAGCGATTTTAATTGTTTCTCTATCCCTCTGTCGTCTATTTCGATATCTACCATTTTGTCATCTGTGCGACAATCTAGAGAAGGAACTACAGTGCAATCTTCCTCTGTGAAACAACTTTGGAAAAAGACATTTAGTATTTCGGCCTTTAGTCTGTCATCCTCTGTTTCAGTACCATTTTGGTCACAGAGTGTCTGGACATTTTGTTTTGATCCACCTACCGCTTTGACATAAGACCAAAATTTCTTAGGATTTTCTGCCAAGTCAGTACATAGAACTATACTTTTGAATTCATTGAACGCCTCTCGCATAGCCCTCCTCACACTACATTTCGCTTCGCGTAATTTTTGTTTGTCTGCAAGGCTTTGGCTATGTTTATGTTTGCTGTGAAGTTCCCTTTGCTTCCGCAGCAGTTTTCTAACTCGGTTGTTGTACCACGGTGGCTCTTTTCCATCTCTTACGATCTTGCTTGGCACATACTCATCTAACGCATAATGTACGACGGTTTTGAACTTTGTCCACTGATCCTCAACACTATCTGTACTTGAGACAAAACTTTTGTGTTGAGCCAACAGGTACTCTGAAATCTGCTTTTTGTCACTTTTTCTAAACAGAAAAATCTTCCTACCCTTTTTAATATTCCTATTTACGGCTGAAATCATCGATGCCGTAACCGCTTTATGATCGCTGATTCCCTGTTCTGCGTTAACTTCTTCAAATAGTTCGGGTCTGTTTGTCACCAGAAGGTCTAATATGTTATCCCCACGAGTCGGTTCTCTGTTTAACTGCTCAAGGTAGTTTTCAGATAAAGCACTTAAAAAAATTTCACAGGATTCTTTGTCCCTGCCACCCGTTATGAACGTTTGAGTCTCCCAGTCTATATCTGGCACGTCTCTTCCTGACCTCTGCTGCAGCCCGTATCCTCTTGAGAGCCAAATCCACTATGGCTTGGTGCTGCGTTCGCGCCCTTGGTGGGAAGTTTACGACGTCGGTTATCAAGTCCTTAGGAATCCGGTTTTTCAGTACTGTAATGGGTGCCAATTTTGTTATCCCATGGGGTGCCTCATTGATCACCTCCTGGAAGTCTTTAAGGAAAACGTCCCATGTCGTGTGCTGTTTGTTACAGTACAACCGGCACAAGTTTCCGAGTTCCTTAATAACCCGTTCTGCAGCATTCGAGCTCGGATGGTGTGAAGATATAAAAATGGGATCAATTTTACATCCACGCAACGTCTCCTTCCAAGTTTTTGACTTAAACTGTGGCCCGTTATCAGAAATAATTTTACTCACATGACCAACCTGTGGTAGGAAATCCCGGATTAGGGCTCGTGATACAGTTCGTCCTGTCGCCCTCTTCAGTGGCGTTAAGGTAACGTATTTGGACGTTAGTTCAATAAACACTAATACGTAAGTATATCCTCTTCTTGTTCTTGGCAAAGGTCCCATCAAATCTGTTGCTGCTAATTGTCTTAATTTGGTCGGTACGATTGGGTATAATGGTGCCTGCATGCTCACAGTGGTGTGCTTAGCCTTTTGGCAGTCTTTACACACCGACGGTACCCTCCGTATTCGACGCTCCATGTTTCGAAAGTAACACATGGTCCTTAGCTTGAGATTGCACTTGCGTGGTCCGAAGTGTCCATAGCTGAGGTGAGTATGCCATATAACCTTGTTTATTAGGTGTTCAGGGATGCATACCCCCCATTCAGTGTCATTGGCATAATTTCGGTGGAAAATTATGCCTTTCCGCAAGAGGTAGAACTGCCTGATGGTGGCGTGTCTTCTGTCTATCCATTTCTGTTTCAATAACACTAGGGCAGGGTCTTTGTCTTGCTCCTTCTTGATGTCCTGCATACTAAAGGTAATAAAATTTTCAAAGGCTACTTTCTGCATATAGAAAAGGCAGTAGTGATTTTCCTCCAGATCTTCTTCCATGTTGTGCTCAAATCCGATCGGTGACCGTGATAAGGCGTCTGCAATAATGTTCTAACTGCCGGGGATATATTCTATCGAAAAGTTGTACTGCTGCAGATATGATGCCCACCTAATGAGCCGCCTGTGATTAAGCTTTGCAGTCATCAAGAACTCGAGTGCCTTGTGGTCTGTGTAGACCCTCGTCTTGCGACCAAACAGAAGGTATCTGAATTTTTCAAACGCCCATACAATAGCCAGCGCCTCTAACTCGGTTACTGAGTAATTCCTCTCACTCTTGGCTAGTACTCTGCTACCAAACGCAATTGTCTTCCACACCCTGTTTCCTTCATGTACATAGTCTTGGAACACCATGACACCCAGACCTGAGTATGAACTGTCAGTTACTATGCAAAGCTCTTCTGCTAAATTAGGGTGTGATAGGATGGGTGCTTCTAATAATGCGAATTTTAATGCTTTCCATTCGGATTCGGCCGCCTCATCCCATTCCCAAGGAATCTTCTTTCCTGTAAGTTGATGCAACCTAGGACTGCTCTGAGTTTTGACATGTATAAAGCGGTTGTAAAAATTTATGATCCCCAAGAACCCCCTTAACTGCTTCTTATTCGTAGGAATGGGAAACTTTTCAATCGCTTCGATCTTTTCGGGATTTGGCGCAATGCCCTCACCCGTGATGATATGTCCTAGAAATTTGACAGAGGACGTCCCAAAATTCGATTTTTCGATATTGATAGTCACTCCGTATTCCTTGAATGTCGCAAGGAGTTCACCGAGGACCGCATTGTGCTCTCCCCAAGATTTCTCCGCGATCAGCAAATCGTCCACATAGCTGGTGACATGACGTTTCAAATTATCGCTTAGTATGCCGTCCAGCCTCCGAATGAATGCGGCAGACGAAATGTTCAAACCAAATGGGAGACGACGAAACCGGTAACATCTTCCAAATGCTAAAAAGGCTGTGTACTGTCTGCAATTTGGATGGAGCTCGATCTGCCAGAAACTCGATTTTAGATCAACTGATGAGAAGATTGATATTCCATGGAAGTTTTGTAAGAGTTCCTCTAATTGTTCCGGTCTGTCTGTTTCGGGTTCTATTATGGTATTAATTTGTCGCGAGTCCAAGACTAAACGAATACTACCATCTGCCTTCTCGACTACTCTTAACGGGTTATTATAGGCTGAAGCCGTAGGTTCTATTATTCCTTCACTCAGCATTCGCGTAATTTCAGCTGCTACTTTCTGTCGATATGCCAAGGGGATTGGATAGGGTGGCACACGAAACTGGTTGTGCGGACGTACACGAAATTCATATTGGAAGTTCTTTATTGATCCTGTCTTGGGAAGGAAGACCTCCGTATGTTCTGCTAGCAATTTATGATGTTCTTTGCGGTGGTCGCACCTTATATTCTTTATTGCTTCCACTTTTTCTCCTATTTTCTCCTTTATTTCTCCCATTATTCCGACTTCGTTCTCATCCGTGTCCTCTCCCCTACCCACAACGTCGACCTGTTCTTCCTTTCTGTCTTTCAGACACGCATAGTTTATCCGTACACAGTTAGACGGTAGTTGAGCTGGGATCAGCTGGTCGTCAAACTTAATGTGGACGGGATTCCCTTTCCTCAAAACCACTTCACCTCGTCCTAGATCAACTATCGCTTCATGTTCATTTAGGAAATCCGTTCCTATTATCATGTCGATCGCCAGATTTGGCACGATCCAGAAGTTAGACTCTATTTTGTGTCCTTGGCAGGAGAATTCCAGTCTTGTTTGTTGGGTGACCTCCGTACATTTACCCGCTAATGCCCCTTTTATTTTGGTTTTCTTAACCGATAGAACAGGCCCGTCCATCTCCTGAGAGCACCTCTTGTATGCTGCCTCAGATATTGCTGTTATGTAGCTTCCACTATCTATTATCGCATTCATATTTTCAGCTATTGCTACTGTGATAAGAGGCTGTCGATCTTGTCGAGGAGTTGCTTTATGTTCCTCGAGCAGGATTTCTGATAAATCTTCGTAATGTATCATCCGTAGTTGGCCAGGTCCGAGATTACGTGCGAAATTCCGGCGGCCTGTGTTCGCACTAGTCTGGCGTCAATCCCTTGTTAAGCTCCCCCTCCTCTGACGTGCATTAGGATTTGCGGGTCTAGTTTCAATCTCCTGG